>NW_026020334.1:485672-508996 GCF_900185275.1 Solanum verrucosum
GAAGAGTTACCCTGCTGAGTCGGGCGACCTGCTGGTGCTGCTGAAGTTGTAGACTGAGCTCTACCATTATTTCCTCCTTGACCTTGTCTTGAAGGGCAATCCTTCAATCTATGACCAGACTGGCCACACCCAAAACATCCTTCCTTACCTGCAAGGCACTCGCCCGGATGGTTCCTACTACATTTCGGGCAAGTTGGATCGGTTTTGGTGCCTGAAACACTACCTTGAGACTTAGAGCCTGACACCCTACCTTTCTGATCATTACGGAACCTGGGGGATGGAACACTAGCTGATGAAGGGGCTGGAGTCGAAGACTTCTGCTGAAAATGCGAGCGGCTTCCATCACCCGATTTCTGTTGGGAATACTCATAGTTACCTGTTCTTGCTTTCTTAGTCTCCTTAGCCTGTTCCCTAAGCTTATCACCTTCAACCTGCTGAGCATGAGTCATGAGCCTAGAGATGTTCATGTCTCCCAACAACATAGCATTCCTGCACTCTGTTTTCACTAAGTCTGACACTCCATACAAAAACTTATTCATCTGAGCCCTGGAATCAACAACCATGTGAGGAGCATACCTGGAGAGTTGGTTAAACTTGAACCCATACTCTTGGACGGTCATGTTACCCTGCCTTAAGTTCATAAATTCCTGGGCCCTTGCTTCTCTCAACTCTGTAGGGAAAAACCTGTCCAGAAAGGTTTCCCTGAAACAATCCCAAGTAATAGGAGCGACATCTGTACCCCTGTTCTCCTTCCACTGAGTATACCAGATATGAGCTACATCCTTAAGTTGGTAAGATGCTAACTCAACCCGATCATTCCCAGTGACCTGCCTTACCTCAAAGATCTTCTTGATCTCATCCAAGAAATTCTGGGGATCTTCACCAGTCTGCGATCCTAAGAACTCTGGAGGATTCATCCTAACAAAGTCACGGACCCTTGCTGCTGCTGATCCACCATTTGCATTCACAGGAGCTTGAACCCGCTGATTGTTCTAGTTAGCGACACTCTGAGCCAACATCTGAATGGCATTCCTGAATTCAGCATTCAACACTTCTTGATCTGGAACTGGAGGAGCTGAGTTTGCGTTCCTGGCATTCGCATTCCTAGCATAAGCTCTACGAGGAGGCATGATCACTGAAACGTAGAATGTCGAGTTAGAATGGAATTAGATCATACCTTACGCACGATAAGAGTAACAAGAAAATGAAGATTTTTCCTAAACGCACTTTGTAGCCTCCCTCTTATTAGATCTGGTAAGCACTACACACCCATGAAAAGGACTCTACCTAGTGCGGCTTTTCAGACATCCTAGGACACTTAAACCTAATGCTCTGATACCAAGTTTGTCACTCCCCAAGCTACCCCCAAGACGCGGACACGGGACCTAGGACCACAAGTGATCCCAAGCTAACCCTGCTGGCATGATCATGAGCATACTAAAGATAATAAACTGATGCGGAAGCTAATTCATAAATAAATCTGAAAAGATGGGGAACACCCATATACTATAACTGAATATATCAAATCTGAGAGTTTAATACAAAAGAAATATCAAACTCAAAACACTAAGCTGAATCTAACTATGTCTGAAATAAGCCTCTAAACTGACTAAAAATGTTGGGACATGCCCCAACTAGATCTAGCAAACTGAAACTAAAGACTAAAAGCGATAAAGAAAAACATGTCACTAGTCCTCGAAGAATGAGGACTCACCACTGATGCTGCTGAACAGAAGATCGAGAACCGATCTAAGCGTGATCTGGATACTGAGAACCTGAACCTACATCACGAGAAGATGTAGCACACGTATGCGTCAGTACTTGAAAGGTACTGAGCATGCAAAATAGAGTAAAACTGAAATAACATATAACTGAACAAAGCAATAAAGCAATGAAATAATCTGAACATGATATAGATACTGAATACTGAGCAAACTGAATGCCATGACCAATTTATAACATGATGACTGAATACTGAATGAACTGTAAATGTGGTCAATGCAATAGAGTCTGACTGAACTGTGGGAGCTACTAATAACCGACATAAAACCACATGAGCTAAATGTGGAGTCCGATGTATACGCCTCATCGAGAGGACCCAATATACCCTGCCAGAGGTATAGAGGCATGCTGGCGTGATCACTAAACTGATGTTGCCCACAGAGGGGACTTACACCTACGTGGCTCATAGTTCAGGGACTATATGGGTACGCTGAAACCCTAGTCCAACTCGGTATTATGCTACTCCCAATAGATTAAGTGGTTAACACATTATGACTGAGTTTCTGTAAATACTGGATAGCTCGAAACTGAACATGCAAACTGAAAATGCAACAATTAATCTGATAATGATGCATTCATAAACTGAGGCACGTAAAACTGAATTCTGAAATATCTGACCTAGCATGTGTAATTCAAGAACTAAAGAAATACATAGCTAGGGTTTTGAAATTCATGCGATAAACTGAGCAATAACATGATAATCTGATTTGGAACATTTAAATAACTAATTCATGATGATCTGCTATAATTCTAGAAACCCTAGGTCTGTTCATAATCATGGAATCAAGAATCTGACTGAATTCTAGGGACCTAATGGGCGAAAGGAACCCACTAGTGAAATCCCACATACCTGGTGACGAATTCCACGGAGAAATCTTTCGATTTTGGGGCTAGAACTGATGAAACCTCACTGCGTTCTTGGACTAGGGTTCTTGACCTTTTTTCTCCTTCTTGATTCTAATTTTTCTAAGTTTTGATTAATGAATTTGACTTAGGTAGGTTCTAGTTATGTTTCTAGGCTTAAACTAATTTAAACCTCATGATTTAGGGTCTAAACGACGTATCTTAGGGGTTAAACGAAATAGGAAAAGACCCTTGAATTAGCTGCTGTCGGAGTGATAGACGGACCTAACTGACGGTCCGTCAATCAATCGACGGTCCGTCGATTGGGTCCGTAGGTCGAGTCTACCCGACAGGGCTTCACTAAAACGGGAATAACTTTTTACTCGGAGGTTGGAATTTAGCAAAATCAGTGGCGTTGGAAAGATAATTCAATTATATATCTAACCATTGGTCATAGGACACATAATTCGTTTTTTGCTAAAAGTTATGACCATCTGAAGTTGACCCATCAGAATTTTCAGCTAACTGGCTGTTGATCCTCATCTACGGTCACACCTACAGACCGTGGTTCAATTGACGGTCCGTGCTGGTCGACCGTAGTTTGTGTCAGAGGCTGGTAAGGGAAGTCTCGATCTACGGACACAGACCACGGACAGTGGTCTAATCTATGGACCGTGGGTCTGTTCGTGAGTCGGGACTTGGCCAATTTTCTGAACTGGCTGGGAAGGGGTTGCAGTGGTGAACCACGGTCCACCAGCACGGGCCGTGGTCTGACCTACGGTCCGTGGATGGTGACCGTAAGTTGCACCTGCAACTTCTCAAAATCTGCATTTTTGTCTGTTTCGAATACGGGGTTTTACAAAAGTCAACACCAGAGCGGAATTAAGTCTATCATTCAATTCTTGTAAACTCCTTTCATATTCTTCGAGTCTTATAAATTTAACCTTTTTTGGTTCAGTGAAGTTAATGGAGAGGAAATAGAAGAGAACCCTTCAACAATCCTTCTGTAGTAACCAGCTAAACCCAATAAACTTCTAATATTCGAAGAGGATAGACGTCTAGGGAAACTCTGAACCACATCCATCTTCTTAGGATCTACTTCAATACCGTTACAAGAAACATTATGAATAAGAAAAGCCACAGATCTTAGCCATAACTCACATTTGCTAAACTTAACAAAAATTTGTTGGTCCTTGAGGACTTGCAACACAATCCTCAAATGATCGATATGCTCATCCTCACTTCTTGTGTAGATCAATATATCATCAATTAACACAATCACAACTATGTTAAGGTGTTGTCTAAACACCCTATTCATTCAATCCATAAATATGGCAGAAGCATGAGTCAATCTAAATGACATTACAAATAAATCTTAATGACCATATAAAGTTCGAAATGCCGTCTTCGGAATGTCATCTTACTTCACCCTCAATTGTTGATAACTTGATCGGAGCTCAATCTTAGAAAAGTAGCTTGCCCCTTGAAGTTGGTCAAACAAGTCATCTATCCTTGCGAGAGGATATTTTTTCTTAATGGTAACCTTCTTCAATTGCCGATAGTCAATACACATACGGAGTGAACTATCTTTCTTTTTCACAAACAAAACTGGAGCGCCCCATGTAGAGATACTCGATCGGATGAAACCCTTATTTAACAAATCTTTCAATTACTACTTTAGTTCCTTATGTTCTGCTGGAGCCATTTGGTAATGAGGAATAAGGATATGTTGCATATCAGGGAGAAGGTCAATGCCAAATTCTATTTCCCTTTAAGGAGGTACACCGAGTAGATCATCTGGAAACACTTTCAGAAACTCATTTACGCAGGAACTGACTCAAGAGTAGGGTACTTGGAATCTACATCTCTTACCCTAATCATATGGTATATGCAACCTTCAGAAATCAGCTTTCTAGCTTTCAGACTAGAGACAAACCAGCTCTTAGGCATAGAACTCGCCCCTTTCCACTTTAGGATGGGTTCATTCAGAAACTGAAACTTGACTACACAGGTTATACAACCAATTGAAGCATAACATGAATTCTGCCAATCCATATCAAGAATAACATCAAAATCTAGCATAGCAAGCTCTGCAAGATCAACATGAGTGACTCTATGGAACAAGGAGACAAGACACATTCTATAGACTTTCTTAGCCATAATAGAATCACCAAATGGAGTAGAGACAGAAAAAGGATATAACAACACATATGAAATAATATCAAATCTCATAGCCACCTATGGCTTTGCAATAGGCAAAGTAGCACCGGGGTCAAGTAAAGCATAAACATCAAGCTAGAAGACTTTCAACACATCGGTAACCATATCGAGAGAAAGATCTTGTTCACCATGAGTCTGAAGTCCATAAAATTTGTTTTGCTTTGGAGCACTTGAGCCTAAACAATAGGTGTACCTTGTTTACCTTCACTCCCTTTAGTCGTAAGCATTGAGCAATCACTCATTTTATGACCATATTTTCCACAACCGAAGAAACCATCCATGCTGGCTAAGTACTTGCCTCTATGCTTCCTTCCACAACTAGCACAAGTAGGCAATGAGAATCCATCATCATCTATTCCTTGAGGCTTAGGGTTAGACACCCTATCTTTGTTGAACTTAGGTGGAGTATTGGAGGAAACTTGACTGTAGAAACTTTGTTAAAATAGAAAGACCATTAGACCTTGAGTGTGAGAAGGTATCGGACTTTGAGTGTGAGAAGTTACCATCACCAGTTCTTGCCTACTTTTTCTCCCTACACCTTTGGTTTAGTTTCACCTCTTCGATTTGTTGAGCATGAGCCATGAGATGAGAAATGTCCATGTCATTAATGAGCATGGAAGTACGACATTCCTTAACAACCCTTTCGGATACACGCAAAACAAACTTACTCAACCTTGCCCTAAGATCGGCAACCATGGTTGGAGCATATTAAAATAGTTGTGTGAACGTCAAAGCATATTCCTTCACATTCATGTTTCTTCGTCGAAGGTTAATAAACTCAAGTAGCTTTGCCTCCCTAATCTCAAGGGAAAGAAGCTATGAAAGAAAGCAACTTTGAACTTTTCCCAGTCAAGAGGACCTGCATCTTCCACCCTTCCTTCTTTCCATTAGTTGAATAATATTTGAGAAACACACTTAAGTTGATAAGTGGCCAACTCCGTCTTTTCCACCGGCGTCATTCCCATGATCATCAACACCTTATAAACCTCATCAATAAACACTTGAGGGACTTCTTTAACCTTGAAACCATAAAACTCTGGAGGATTCATCCTAGCTAAATCTCCCACTCTAGATGCCGCCGTACCCACATTTGGGTTCACGGGGTCCACAACCTCCATATTGGCTTGAGCCATCATGGATTAAGACAATGCTTAAAATCAGCCCGAAACTCCACATTAGTCAATTGCTCAACCAAATGGCCGACCAGAACTTAAGGAGCTTGAGGAGGAGCTTCTTGTTCCGCATTCTTTCCTGCATTCCTTCTAGCATATGCTCTTTGAGTATCCATATCCTCTAAAGCATGGGATAAGTATTAGGAGAGAGACATTATAAGTTGAACTCTATCACATGACTTAAGAGTAATGAAAGCAGTGCAGTTCCCTAAATATCTTATAGCCTCTAATCCATAAGTGTGGCATGCTTCACATCCATGAACAAGACTACACCCGATGTGGCTTATAAGACTTCCTATGACCTTTCTAAACCTTGTGCTCTGATTACGATGTTTTTCACGACCCAAGGTAAACCGTAAGCGTAAAATTATTTATAAGACCCCGAGGGGTCCTATACCAAGCACTTAGCATACCTCATACAAGATTAATAGAAATCAAGAGATTTAAAAGAAAATTTCAAACATAGAGTTTACAAAGCGAAGCGCAAATCTAACGATGTCACAAAGCTATCGAGTACATGAGAAGTAATCGGGACATAAACCTGTACATTGAGTTCAAAACTGAAATGAAAAGATATAATGAATTAAGGGGTTGGTCCTCGGAACATGAGGACTCACCAATTTTCAAGCTTTTACTAGTACATCCATAGCCACATAAGTGTGAATCTGGAGAATCAGACCATACATTTTTATAAGAAATGTGGGATAGAGTATGCGTTAGTACAAAAATGCACTAAGTTTTATAGCCAAGCATAAAACATAATAAATCATTCTTAAAAGAGCTTTTTGTGACATGCAATGACCAGGCTAAAACATAAGTAAAAGAGTTAGAACGCATAAGTCATAAAACATGGCCAATGCAAGCTAATATTCTTCAAACCGTTGTGAGATACTTCTCGAAGTAACCCTACTTCATTATTGTGGGAGATTTACCTTCAACCGACATATAACACCATGTGAGCTATCAACACAAAATGCAGTGTATACCCCACACCAAAAATGGGTGTCCTACTTGCCAAGGTAAGACCATGAACTTCTAGCTATTGTGGATCCACTAGCTAATATCTATCTAATACAATTATCCTATGGGGGCACATAGGTATGGGATAAGGAGATTGCTACTATAAACTCGACCTAAACTAACGGGAAAGCTTCCATCTCAATATCCTCTCGGTGCAAAGCGTAAATCCTACAAAATAGTCATTTTCTTAACTTGCCTTTATCATCCATGGAAGGGCACGTCATATTTCTAATCCAAGTTAAGTCATATGTTGTAACGACCGGCTTCCATCGTTAGAGAAAAGCCAACGGGGAAAAATTTTGGATCAGAAAACTTTTTCGTAGTAACTTGGAATTTTCCAACCTAGTCCAAATTTGGACAAAATCGGAGTCATTAAAGTCTAGGGAAATCTGGTAATAATTGGGAGGTTTAATTATGGATTTTATCACATGATAAGACATATAATTCGTTAAGGAACCCGTACGACTTTACAGAATTGAATTCAAGTGAGTAGAACTCTCGGAATAGATCTTAGTGTGAACGGGTAGTTTCTAAGTATCGTTGGTTGAAGGTGTGTTGTGAAATGGGGGTATTTAAATTGTTAAAATATCTCACTGTTTTGTGCAAGCCGCTTTGGTGGGGATTTCTGCCACTAGGGTGGGACCGCTGTAGCGGGGTGAGGATCGCTATGGTGGGTCTGACGCGACTTAAAGTCCTAAATAAACTCAAAAAGCATTTTTTCTGCAAATTTTAAACTTTAGAGCTAAGGAACGAACCCATGTCTTTTCTTGACTGTTTTCTACCATTCTTGGGGCTAAATGTAAGATTTAACTCCCCGAATCCATTTTTCTATCCGTAGAAGGTAATCTAATGGGTAATTATCGATAGGGAGGGTTTTGATCTAGATTTTATGAGGAAAACACCCCTAATTAGGATATTGGGATCATGAGTTTGATCTAGGGTTCATAGGATTGTTCGTAATTCGGGTAATTAGTTATCGTTTATTGATTCCCGTATTATAATTATTATTTGTAGACCAAGAACAAGAAGAACGAAATCAGAAAGGGAAGGATCAATTTTCTTAAGGGTTTCAAGCTTATTTTGAGGTAGGTGATGGTTGTGATTCTATGATTGTGTGATGTACATTCGTTCTTGCTTCATTATGATACATGTATATGTGCAAATGTTGCATTGTTAATCACATTAATTGTAAATGAGGATATATGAATGATGAATGCCATGAATCATGACTTGATTGTATGATTTTGAGAATATACTTGTGATTGTGATTGTGGCTTGTTGAATGGACTGAGTGTTGCGTTCCGACACACTAACTTGGATTGATTACCACATTCCAGCATAAGTATGGGACCGATTGCCACGTTACAACATAAACATTGGATCGGGTACCAGGTTCTGGTATGCTAACAATTTGGATTTGAGTTCCATGAGAGGAACAATGACTTGTTATAATTTTGTATTTGTGATTGTGAAATTGTTCGTTGTTCGTAAATGATATCGATATTGTATATTTGGTGTATGCATGTGATTATATTGTTGTAATGACTTACTTATGTTACACTCAGTGGGATATCCCCGTGATTGTACCAATACACTATGGTTATGTACTGATACTGCACTTGCTCTTTTTTTGTTGAGTAAAGGGCATCTTCAGGCGGCTATTGACAGACCTCATTTAGAAGACCAGTGATCGCCGATTGAATTCAAGGGTGAGCCAGCTCTTCCGGGCTGCCATGAGTTCTCTTTCCGTCTATGTCCACATTTCGAACTTAGGCTTTTCTAGTTAGTTATTAGTTCATTAGTTTGGGATTTTAACCCTTCTAGTTAGACTTATGGATCTTGTTAGATCTTTTGGTACATTGAATTTCAGGTTCTAGGCGTATTTTCCGCATTGTTTAGTTGTTAGATCTTTTGGAAGTTTACGTGAACTTTAGTTTTCGGCTATTTAACTTGCTTCTGTAACTTAAATGTTTTAGTATGTGATTAGAGTTGGTTAATTAATTAGCATTAATGGTTCTCCCATCGGAGGGTTATTGTGGGTGCCAATCACGATGGCCTGGGTTGTGACAAAGTTGGTATCCGAGCCTAGGTTCGTTGATCTCGATATACTAAAATGAGTCTAGTAGAGTCTTGTAGAACAATACGGAGACGTCTATACTTTTCTTCGAGAGGCTGTAGGACTTTAGGAAGTCTCTCTATTTTCTCTTGTCTCATTTCGTGGTATAACTTGATTCGAATTGGTATCTTTCGATTCAAATTGATATCTAACCTTCTTCACTCTCCTGTCCATAGATGTTTAACACTAGATACAATGGCGTCAGGCTCGTAGGTCCTTGTGAATGCTTTAGCTGAGGAATCTGCAGTGAGAGGTAGCAGTCGGGTTAAGGGTAGAGGCCGAGGAAGAGTGGTGCCTACTAGAGATGGGGTATTGGTCGAAAATTCTTTCCAAAATGAGGCCCCTCACGTCATCATGAAGAGATAGAGGAGAATGTTGAGGTTAAAATGTTGAGGAAGTTGGACAAGAGGAAGAGGTGCAGGCTGAGACTACAAGGATTCCTCCCATCGACCCAGTGTTAGCTGAACAAATCATGTCATTTTTGAAAGGATTGGCTGGTCCTGGAATGCTACCTTCTGTTCCAGTAACTCAAGCTCCCATCAATCCCCCTATTGCCATCACTACTCCCAAGATGGGTGGAAACGTTGGTATTGATGTTTACTTCCGTCCTCTGTTGGGTTGTTATGACTAGTAATGAGAATAAAATGTTGACTAAGATTTTGAACCTAAAGCCTCCTGTATTTCTTGGTTCTGAGAGTGAGGATACTTATGAGTTTATCTTAGACTGCTAGGAGAGGCTTCATAAGTTGGGAATTTTCCATCAGCATGGGGTTGAGTTAGTGACTTTTCAACTTCAAGGTTAGGCCAGGTAATGATGGAGAGCTTATATGGAATGTAGATCTTCAGCCCTACCTCCACTCACTTGCACCGAGTTTCATGCTCTGTTTTTGGGGAAATATGTGCCTAGGACTTTGAGGGATCGTACGAAAGATGAGTTCATTGCTTTGGAGCAAGGTTGTATGTGTGTGGCTGCTTATGAGGCCAAGTTTCATGCATTGTCTAGATATGCTACGCAGTTGGTGACTATTGAGGAAGAGAGAATCCGTTTATTTATTAGGGGACTAAATTATGAGTTTTAGGTTTTATTTGTTCATATCACATCTACAGTGAAGAGCTTTAATGAGGTGACAGACTTTGTTAAGAAAGTAGAGGGGGTGAGGCGAGACGACCAGGCTAAGGCGTTGGCAAAAAGGGCCAAGAACTCGAGTAACTTTCAAGGTTCTTACTCCAGATGATCAGGGAGGCCAACACTTATAGCTAGGACAATTTAGTTTTCCATGCCCACCTCTATAGGTAATTACTCAGGAACTCCGTCTCATAATTTGATTCAGGATAACTAGGTCGTCACGCCTTTGACGGGCAGCAGGCCATCTTTTGATCGTACATGTTACAATTGTGGAGAACTTGGGCATATGAGGAGAGATTGTCACCACCCACGTATGATGGATTCCGCGCAGCAGTAGACTAGAGCAGTGGTACCCACGAGAAATGGTAATAATGGTCGAGGGAGTCCACAGGGTGGACGAGGAGGTAATCAACGAGGCCGTGGGGGTAAAGGAAATGGTAACACATGCAGAGGTGCAGCGCAACGAGGTAAGGAATTCGCTCTTCAAGATGATAGGGATCAATGTTATGCTTTTTCGGGAAAGAATGAGCAAGAGGCATCTGACACGGTGATCCCAAGTACTATTCTTGTTTGTGACTGGATGGCTAATGAGTTATTTGATCCGTGTTGTACTTATTCATATGTACCCGTGCAATTCGCCACAACATTTGCTATGATTTGTGATATACTTGATGCCCCCATCCATGTTTCTACCCGAGTTGGAAAGTCTGTCATAGTCACCCATGTCTATCATGTTTGTCCTATTTTATTTATGGGTTTTCACACTTGTGCTGATTTGGTGATTTTGGATATGACTGACTTTGATATAATCTTAGGCATAACATAGTTATCCATATATTATGTCGTGCTTAGTTGTAATACTATGTAACTCTAGAGATTCTGGGAAGGGAAAAGTTAGAATGGGAATGGATGTACAAGCCTAAGCAAGCTAAGATGATATCCTCCATTCTGGCTAGAAAGCTTGTAGGGCGGGGTTGTTTGGCTTATTTGGTTCATATTAGGGATGTTGAGGTTGAGCCTCCATATATTAAGTCTATTCCCGTGGTGTCAATATTTAGAAAAGTGTTTCCTAATGATTTGCCTGGTATGCCTCCAAATAGAGATATAGATTTATGCATTGATTTAGAGTCTGGTACTCTTCCCATCTACATCCCCCCATATAGCATGGCCCCAACAGAATTAAGAGAGCTTAAGGCTCAATTCCAAGATCTTCTTGACAAGGGATTTATTCTCCCTGGTTCTTCCCCATGGGGCGCTCCAGTGTTGTTTGTTAAAAAAATGATGGTAGTATGAGAATCTGTATTGATTAGCGAAAATTGAATAGGGTTACCATTCGCAATAAGTATCCCTTGCCTCGAATAAATGATCTCTTTGACCAATTGCAAGGTGCTTCCATTTTCTCCAAGATTGATCTAAGGTCTGGCTACCATCAGTTGAAAATTATGCCTGAGGATGTGCCCAAGACGGCGTTAAGAACTCGCTATGGGCACTACTAGTTTCTAATTATGTCCTTTGGTTTGACTAATGTGCCTGCATCTTTTATGAGTTTAATAAATGGGGTGTTCAAGCCATTTCTTGATTCATTCATCATAGTTTTTATTGATGATATATTGGTCTATTCGGAAAATGAGGAAGAGCATGCCGACCATCTTTGTATTGTTCTGATATATGATTAGCCTTACTTGGGTGATATAGGATACTCATGTCGTAATCCATGAGCAACTCTAACCATCTCCTTTGTCTAAGATTAAGCTTATTCTGATTCAAAACATACTAGAGACTCTTGTGGTCAGTGAACACATCCCCATGAACACTATAGAGATAATGACGCCCTATTTTGAGAGCAAAAACTAATGCTTCGAACTCGCAATCATGAGTCGGGTAGTTCCTCTCGTGAATCTTAAGGTGCCTGGAGGCATAAACTAGAACCTTACCATGCTGCATCAACACACAACCAAGTCCAACCCTGGACGCATCGTAATAGACAACAAAACCCTCGGTACCCTCTGGTAGGGTTAATATTAGAGTAGTGGTTAATCGAGTTTTCAATTCGTGAATACTCTTCTCACAAGCTTCAGACCATTAAAACTTAGTTGTTTTCTGAGTCAACTTAGTCAACGGAGATGAACTAAAATGAAAATTCCTCGATGAACCTTTTATAGTAACAATCTAACCCCAAGAAACTTCTTATATTAGTTGGAGGTAAGGGTCTGAGCTAGTTCTGCGCTGCTTCAATCTTTTGAGTATCAACTCGAATCCCTTCGCCTGATACAATGTGGCCTAAGAAAGCCAAAGACTCAAGCCAAAACACACACTTAGAAAATTTTGTCTACAACTGTTGATCTTTGAGAGTCTTGAGGACTATTTTGAAATGATTAGACTGATTTTCCTCATTCTTCGAATAAATCAGTATGTCATCAATAAGTACGATAACAAACATATCCAGATATAACTTAAATACTATGTTTGTAAGATCCATGAACATGAGCACTGGTCAAGCACCTTGTTTAATTGGCGGTAATACTCAGGATGTCACTTTCACTTACTTTCAACTGATGATAACCAGATCTGAGGTCTATCTTAAAGAAACAAGTAGCACCTTGAAGTTGGTCGAAAAGTTCATCAATTCTCGAAAGGGGATTCTTATTATTTATGGTGACCTTGTTTAATTGGCGGTAATGGATACACATACTAAGGGAACCATATTTCTTCCTCACAAATAAGACTGGAGATCCCCAAGGTGAGATACTTGGTCGGATGAAACCATTATCGAGAATATCTCTCAACTGTTCTTTTAACTTTTTTAACTTAGTTGTAGCCATTCTATATGGAGGAATAGAGATATGTTGAGTATTAGGAAGAATATCTACACCGAAGTCTATTTCTCTCTTAGGAGGAACTCCGAGAAGATCATGTGGAAAGCTCTATGGAAACTCACTCACAATTGGAACTAACTGAATAGATGATGTCTCAACACTATAGTCATTTACTCAGACTAAGTGATAGATGCACCCCTTAGAAACTAATTTTCTAGGCTTAATGTATGAAATTAAATAACCCTTCGGCACTAGTGAAGTACTCCTCCATTCTAAAACTAGCTCATTAGGAAACTAAAACTTGACTACTCGAGTTCTACAATCAATTGAGACATAACAAGCATGAAGTCAGTCCATACCTAAAGTAACATCAAAGTCCACCATATCTAGCTCAACTAAGTCAGCCATGATTTCCTTATGATTGACGAAGATGGTACAATCACGATAGGCTTTTTCTGCTAGAATAGAATCACCAACAGAACACAGAAAGGCTCAATAAGTTGTTCAGGGGAAATGTCAAACTGCATGGCTACATAGGGAGTCACAAATGACAAACTCGAAACGGAATCAACAAGGCATAAACATCAAAAGTAAGACATTAAGCATACCCATGACAACATCTGGTGAGTTCTCCTCATTTTGGCGACTAGATATTGAATAAAAATGGTTCCCCCTACCTGCTCCTAAAGTAGCTCCTCTGTAGGTATTTCTAATTCCTGGAGCTTCTGAAGAAGATTGGGCTTTATTTCCCCATTACCCTGCCTGTTCTTAAGGAATTCCCTAGAAAAATGACCCATTTTTCACACTTGTAGCAACCATCATTACCAACATGACATTATCATGGATAAAGCTTACCATACTTACAACATAGTGGGTTGCGAGTGAACCCTTGTGCCACACTGCCCTATGACTAAGAACCTTGAGCTCTGAGTTTAGGTTTCTATAATCATTTTTTCTCCTTGGTGCAGGTGCACTAGCTGACGATGGAGCAGGTCCAGATGACCTCTACTAAAGGATGATCGATGTTCATTCCTGATTTTCTACTGGTCAGACTCATGGCTTATTCTCTTATCCCTCTTACTACGGAACTTTTCCCTTTCCTTCAACTTATCTTTTTCAACCTGCTACATATGAATATAGACCTAGCTATATCCATTTCTCCTATCAAGGTAGCCGCCTTACCTTTCTTACTCGATAAGCGAGATTGTCCATACACAAAAAAACTCACCATGCTTCTCATATCAACCATCATCTCTGGAGCATAGTGGGATAGTTGAGTGAACCTGAGGTTGTACTCTTGTACACCTATAGACTCCTGCTTCAGATTAAGGAACTCTCTTACTTTTGCTTCCCTTTGCTCTTGTGGAAAGAAGTTCCCCAGATCTTCAAACACAACCCAACAAAAAAGTGGGGCCCCTCTGCCCTTTTATTCTTCAACTAATCATACTATATCCTGGTAATAACCCAGATCTGGTATGCAGTCATCTCTACATGCTTAACATTAGCAACATACATGACCTCAAACACCTTCTGAAGTTCATCCACAAAGTTTTCTGAATCCTCATTGAGCTTCAACCTAGTGAACTTAGGGGGACTCATTCTTAGAAATTCTCGGACTCTAGATGCATCATTTCAATTCTGATGGCTGGCTACTTGGAGACGAACATGTGTTGTCACAACTTGAGTCAACATCTGTATTACATTCTTGAATTTATCATTGGTGAAATCTCCCTGAGGGAGTTGCACTTATGGTGCATTCGGAGCTTATTGACCTTGAGGATTCACATTCCTTCTAGCAGGACGTCCTCGAAAAACTCTTCATGGAGGAATGATTTGAAAAGATACGTATAAGCACGAATTAGAAAGAACTTTTATAGAGTTGAACTCTATCACCCGAAAAAAAAGTAAAAAGAAAGTGAAATATTTTTCTAAATGTCGTAGCCTCCTAACTATAGATGTGGCGTGCTTCACACCGATAAGAAGGACTCTATATACACAGCTTCATAGACACCTTACGACTCTTGAATATTGTGCTCTAATACCAAGTTTGTCACCACCCTAGACGTGACCGACACTCAAGAATCATTTCTGATCCCTAAGCGAACCCTTGGCCTGTCTTAGTATGACTCATATGAATCTACATAATATGTGGAAGCTTAAATTGATGAGCATTTAGAAAAGTTTGAAATCATTGTCTTGAAATAATTAACATAAGTCATAAGTTAAACAAACATCCTGAGAAACAATGTAAATATCTAATTATGTCTATCTATGAAACCTCTAGTAGTTAAAGATAGATGTCGGGACAAGACCCATGACACCTCACATATTACTAATATGGAATTTAAAATTGAGACTCCCGAGGCTTCACCAAATATTGTCTACAAGTGTAAGGTGAACTCGACAAAACCCGTGTTGATGATCTTGAACACCTGTAGCTGCATCATAAAAGATCGATGTTGGTTGAATAATGTCAGTACATTAAATGTATGAGTATATAATACGGCTGAGTAAAATAGAAACTGAACTAATGATTGAAATCAACTCAACTTAGTCAATACATGAACATGAAGTGTAAACCATTTAGATGAGTTGATTTTTAGTTCTTGAGTTTCAGATTCTTTTTGAAATTATATTCCTAATTATTGAATTGATATATGTTACACATAAAGATTCTTGAGTTGATCCGTTAATGTATATTGTAACACCCCAGAAAAATTTTCGAACTAAGACTCGAACCGTTCTTCGTAGTGAGTGAGATTTTACCAAGGAATTTAAAATTTCTTAAGTGTTAAGGTCACTATATGTAGCACCTTGAGTTTAAAAAAGAATTAAATTGGAAATAGCAAAATCTGAAATTTTGCAAGTGATGCTTAAGTATGAGTTTTGGGTCGACTTCAAACGACCATAATTCCTAGCTCAGGATGAATTAGGTGTGCTACCAAATACCGTAGCGAATATCTTTAAATTATCTTTGCAACGCCACTAAGTTTGCTAAGTTTCGAGGTCAGATGACTGAGATATGGCCTTTTGAAGATAGGCTGACCAGTTAAGGAAGGTTAGCCGAAAATAGAGAGGGGTATTTTGGTCTTTTCCTTACCAAATCAGATTTAATTCATTTTTAGTAAGGTCTTAAGGGTCTAATAATATTAGGTTCAGTTTTATATTCCTAGTTTACACCTAGGGTTTTAGTTGAGAGTTCAAGAAGAGAAAAGAAGAAGAGAAAAGAGGAGAAAAGAGAAAGGATCGAAGCGTTTGTCGAGATGCTTGAGAGTTGTTGCAGATTGTCACCATGGGATTAAGCCCTAAGAGGTATGTAAGCTTCCATAGTGTTGGGTTCTTTCACCCACGCACCAATCATGATTTATTCAACGTAATTTCGTTCTTGAAATTTAAAGATTATTCGGCCATTCAATCCGACATTTCATTTCCCCCTTCATCCTTTGATTTTTCGCATCTAAGAGCTGATCTTGCAAAAGGAGTACAGCGCGATAACAAGCGATTTGTGATCAATAAAAAGTACCACCGGATTCTGTACCCATCAGTCTTGGATCCTCACCTTAGACAGTTTCATTTGGTTATGAAAGAAAGTTCTTGATGAGTTCTTGATAAGTGTTCTTGAAGTTTCATTAAGTTTTGATGTAAGATTCTGCTTGGGTCAACCTTAAACGACCATATCTCTTAGAATATTAAGAGTGACGTGAGCCATAACCTATCCAATTAAAGGTAATTGAATCTACTTTCCAACCCCACCAATTTCGCATCAATCCAATTTCTGAATAAAAAGTTATGACTATTTTAGTAACCTATACAGTGCTGTTACGAATTAGCCGACGGGAAAATATTAAAAAGAGTCGTTTTTGCCTTTTACCTCCAAGAAAACCATCAACGAATTTCTTGACAAATAAAAAGCTCAAAACAATCAGATTTTCATATTCACTCATGAAAATCATATTTTTTGGCCATAGAGATTTCAAGAAACTAACTCGAGAATCTCAAGAAAGGTTTTCTTGATTGTTTACCTTCAAGCTAGGGTTTCAAGGCTTCTAATCAAGTTCTTCTTCGAAGAATCTTGTTCTTCTAGGCATGAAAGGCTATCATAGTGTTGGACTAGTTCGTCCTCACGCCCTACCTCTACTTTCAGATCAGTAAAAGAGTAATCTAAGATATTTTCCCTAGATTTGAGTATTCTTGAGATAAGTTGATTTTGAGTTCTTGAATTCACGTTTCGTTTAAAAGTTATATTCCTAATTATCGAATAGCTATATTGTTATTGAGATCCTTCATATCATGAATCATAACTCTTGAATTCATAATTCAAATTCAAGAGAGAGTTAAGAGTAGAGTTCAAGAAAGCCTTTGAGTTCAATTGTGAATCCTTTGAGATCAACTATCGATTTGAACTAAGTTTTGAGGAAGTAAGTCAGAGAATGAGAAGAGTCACATACATGAGTTTCATAATGTTATGTAGACCTACGAGTCAAGTCGTTCATGCCCATAAATTCTGCATGAACTCCAGAAGTTGAGTATCTTTGAGAGGAGTAGTATCTTCAAGTTCTAAGTCTTGA
Organism: Solanum verrucosum; assembly: GCF_900185275.1. Taxonomy (NCBI): domain Eukaryota; kingdom Viridiplantae; phylum Streptophyta; class Magnoliopsida; order Solanales; family Solanaceae; genus Solanum; species Solanum verrucosum. Next base: position 503,336 of record NW_026020334.1, read on the forward strand.
GTATTGAGTTCCTAATCCCCTATGAGATTATATTTATAAGCATGGGACTATTACATGTTACCCATAAGTCTTTGAGTTGAATTGTTCATGCCCATAATTCCGCATGAATCATATAAGTCGAGCAGTCTTGAGAAGAGAAGTATCTTTGAGTCCTTGAGTTGAGTTGTTCATGGTCATAATTCCGCATGAACCCTTTGAGTTGAGCATTCTTGAAATGAGTAGTATTATTGATGTTCTTGAGTTCCAAGTATTTGAGTTCTATCTGTGGTTATTGAAAACCTTGCATTGAGTCGTTCATGTCCATCATTCGACACGAACCACATTTTAAGAAGTCTTTTACAAATGTTTTACCTTTGTTTTAAGACTTAAGTTTTGAGTTCAGTAAAGAGTGAAGGGTAAAGTTTGAAGTCCTTTTCTTCAAAAGTATATGGGGACTAAGTATTCCCAAAGAGTTTATAAATGTTTTCACATTTAGATAAGAACGGAAACTGATATTTCCAAAGGGCCTTCGGGCTAGTTTTCAGAAAAGAGTAATAGCTTTCTAAATGAAGCAAGTAGGGAAACTGAGATTTCCAAGATAGCCTTTGAGCTAAGTTTTGATCAATTATCTCAAATCAGCAGAAAGAAGTATGATTTTAAAACATAAGAGCTAGTATATTTTTGGGAGTAATATTGAGCACCGATATGGGGGAGAGTTTAGACAACTCACAGCCCCCATAAACCATGTAGCCATCATGGGTAGAAAAGGGTCATACTTTTTAGATGAACCCTTTTCACATAGACTAGTGGATCCATTATTAGTTCAGGTCCTATACATTTGGTCGGGTATAGGATGCGCTGGCAGCGTGAGGTAGATCGATGTATCATAACTATAGCTCTTATGTGATGGTTGTCGATAAGAGAAACTCCCACATAAGTTATTGTATTTTTATATACATCAGTTTATTGTATTTTTATATACATTTCAGAGTTATGTTGTATCCTTGCATACACACAGATTTGACAGCATGTTTTTAAATAGTTTGTTTCTTTATATTGCACTTGTTTTAAATTGCTTTATATTGAAATGAGTTCAGTCATATTTAGTTAAGTATTCAAAGTTGAGTATCCAGAGTCGAATATCATATCTTTGAGTCGAATATCATATCCTTGAGTTGAGTATCTAATCTCGGAGTTGAGTATCTTATCCTTGAGTACTTCTGAGTTAAGTAAGTTTGAGTAGTTTTGAGTACCCTTGAGTTGAGTAAGTTTGAGAAGAGGTAAGTATGCTTCATTTCTATCAAGTTTCAAGCTTATGTTTATGTTTTAGAATTCCTCTTACATGCTCATACATTCCACGTACTGAACCATTTGGCCTGCATCTTCTCATGATGTAGACACAGGTATTCAAGATCATCAACAGGAACTTCGTTGATACATCCGAGAGTTCGAGTTAGCTATGGTGAGCCTCCTTGCTTTCGGAGGATTTCATTTACCTTTCAGTTATATCAGTTGTTAGGATGTCGTGGGTCTTGTCCCGACTTCCATCTCTATCAGTTAGAGGCTTCATAAATAGTCAGTATAGTTGAGAAGTCTGTATTATTTATTTTATTAAATGTTTTAAAGACTAAAGTTGCCTTTTTATGGCGAGTTGTATATATTTTATTCTACAGAGTTTTCTTTGGACTTAAAGTTTGTATTTAAGTTTTATGAACTTTTATTTCAGTTTTTAAGCTTTGTATGCTTGAATCAGTTTCCGCTTGTAGTCAGCCCGGATGAGGGTTCGCTTGGGGACCAGCAATGGTCTTCGAGTGTTGGCCACGTCCAGGGTGTAGGCTCGGGTCGTGACATCTATATTTCAGCATGAACACTATGAATTGAGTATTTTTTAGAGGAGTAGTGTTGTTGAGTTTTGAGTTATTGAGTCCTACGTACTGAGTTTCCATATTGCTATTAAGATCCCTGAGTTGAGTCATTCATGTCCATAATTCCAGATGAACCCTATGAGTTGATTTATAAATCTTGAGAAGCTTTTTAAAGCAAAAAATTGAGTTTTAAACTGAGTTTTTGAGGAAGTAAAGATGAGTTTCGAGAAAAAAGTTTCTAAAAAATGATTATTATGACAATCGAGTATGCCATGTATGAGCATTATGGTATCTAGATATACCATCAGTGTTTATGCAGTATGATTTCCCAAGTCATCAATGATCATATTAAAATATGATTTTGATATGTTTTTGAGAAAGAGTTTTCAAGTATGAATTGAGTAAGAGTATAAGGGGACTATGTATTCCTAGAGGTATCAATTTTTACATTGATAAAAGAGAAATTGAGATTTCTAAATCAGTTAGGAGTTTAAAAGATATTTCAAGAACAGTTACCTCTTTTAAGAGTGTAGTTTGAGCAATTATCTCAAACCAGAGGAAGAGTATGTTTTTTAAAGCATTTAGCATGAGTATATATATTATTCTGAGTAGTATTGAGCACCGATATGGGAGAGATTTCTGACAACTCATAGCCCCCATAAATCATGTATGCCAACATGGGTAAAGGATCATACTTTTTGGATGAATCTTTATTGCTTAGAAGATCTACTTAGTTGAGGATGTTCTATACCCCGGCAAGGTATAGGACAGTTCTGGCAGAGTGGGCAACACGATGTATCATAATGTAGCTCATAGTGATGGTTGTCGGTTAGAGAATCTCCAAATACAGTTAAAGTGTATTTTTATATATCACTTATTATGTTGAGTTCAGAGATGAGAAAGTATTTTGTAATGCTTTAAATGATTTAACTCTTTTATTTCTTTACATTCAACTTGAGTACATTGTTATCTATTGCAATCCTTTCTTTCAGTTATTTATTATTCAGCTATATTACATACTTGTATGTACTGATGTTGTAGCGACCCTTTAAAAAGGATACTACCACTTAAACAAGAAATCTAATTAAATACTTGCGACATTTAAAAGAGGTTAACTATGGCCATATTGATTTTAATATAGTAGAGGGATTAGATGCCTAATGACCTTCGAAAAGTAATTGAAGCAAATAACCGACGAGCTTTTCATGTATATATATTATCCTCACACTCAAGGATGAAATAACAAGAATATTTCAAGCTTCCGAGTACCGAAATCAGCCTGCTCATGCTTCACACAAACATTCATAAAGTAATAGTAGATTTGGGATATGACAAGACTTGGGTTTACACACCCCAAAAAGAACAAAACATACAGCCATATTTATATTACAACTCATGCTGACATGATCAAATCAGCCCTCAAAATCCCATGTAAATATACAACACATAGAATATGTACAAGTCCCAAGGTTTATACAAAATATAGATGCCTATATGCAAATGTGAACTTTCTTAAGGCTCTCAATCATCTCGAACAACCCCTACGATAGAAACAACTATCGCTAAGCATATAGCTCAGCGGTGTAAAAACTATAGGTTTGGAGCCCTCCAATTCAACAAGTTATCATTCTCAAGTCAAGGGAAGCATAATTGAACATAATAAATAAATCAAGTAAACAATATATAAGAGTATCAAGTTTTATATTTAAAGATCCAAATGTCAAGAACACTCATAGCACAGTTTTCCAAGAGATTCAAAAACAAGGCTCGCCCAATATATACATCATGTCGTCCCACCAAGTACAAGCAGGTATCAAGAAGGGTCAAAACCCAATAATCAAGAGAACCAAGAACCATAATAAAAATGGCTTTCTAGTTCGTACTTAAAAATGGACAACTTCTAATCGTAAGACGGACTAAAAATCCAGAGTCAAGATGGCAAATGATCCCAATCAAGAGGCATGCTAATAGTGACAATGTCACAGCCACAAGAAGGACAAGGTCCCAACAAGAGTGCCAAGTGATCAAACAATCCGTACAAGTTAGCGAGATACACAAGAGTCTTTAACGTCTTAAAGGATACCAACACGACAATGCAAAGTAACAAGAGGTAACCAAGGTACGAAGATCAATTTTCAGATATACCAGCAATTAAAAGAGTGCAACTACAAGTTTATACACAAACCTCAGTTCTTTAGCACAAAAATAGTCCAACACAACTTCACGAGTTCAATTTGTAGACCAACCAGCATATCAAAGTCTTCAACTCGTACAAGAGGCTATACAACCATAAAAAATTAATTCAATAACTTATTTACTTTCTAGTAGCTCAATAATGATGGAGTATTACAGGGTTATCATCACAAGTAAGCTTAGCCTGTACAAATACGACTATGCTCCCAAAACATTGATTCTGGCCAGCCTAGTACCTCCTGTCGCAAATTAGATTTGAAAAGGAAACCGGCAAAACTACACTTTATAACCTTCATGAAAGATGTAGATACATCTCTTAATGTTGCAAACAAACAAAATCACCACAAAATATATTTGTACAACAAGATATATTCAAAATACTAATAGTTGTTCATACAGGATTTGTAATTTCAAAATCTGGACAGAACTTGTCCTATGTTGCGTCCCATATTTCGAATCCATAACAGCTAAATCAGAGTTTTACATAAACATAAGAGTTGTAGGTATATGAATTAGCTTTCCAAATCATATTTATCTACTGTCAACTAAGTTCTAGAGAAATATATATGTATAAAATACCAAACACTACCCAGCTTAGAAAGATTTCGTTACTTACCAAAAAGAAGTGTGTGTCTCGAATTCCAGCCAAACGGGCCAAGTTTTTTTCTTGTGATCTTGAAGAACAATCTGTTTAGATATGTTTCTAAGGTTCTAAGACTTGAGGAAAACGAATTTACTAAAAAAGGTGTGAAATATATAGTCAAACAAGTGATGTTTATTACTTGGGCAGTTGTCCTTCAAAGGTGCTGCCCAAAAATTTCTGTGCTTCCCAAAATGTATACATATACACCTATATGTATATAATTGATACCAACACTTTCAATTCATATGAAATTTTAATTATAAAAAATTACATAAATACCCCCATACAATACATTAAATTACGAGCACAATTTATTTTAAGCAAGGTTGCAAATATCACAAAATTTCAAGTTCCCAAAATAAGAGTAAAACATATTGTAGTAATTAAGAAATAATGCATCAACGTGGAAGAGTTGGTCTAGTATTTTAGGGGTGTTACAACTCTCTCCCCATTAAAGAATTTGTCTCGAAATTTACCTTACACTAGTCTCGGAACAAGTGCGGATATAGGGTCCTCATGCCTTCTTCTCTTTCCCAGGTAGCTTCTTTTCAAGAATGGTTCCTCTAAAGTACCTTTACTAAGGGGATTCTCTTTTTCTTAAGTTGCTTTACTTCTCGAGCTTGAATTAGAATAGGTTCTTCATTATACGTCAAGTTAGGATTAACCTCAATTGATTCAAATGAAAGAACCTGAGATGGGTCATAACGAAATCTTCTGAGCATAGAAACATGGAAGACATTGTGGATCTTGTCTAACTCCGGTGGCAATGCTAATTTATATGCAACTGGTCCAACCTTTTCAAGTATCTCATAAGGTCCAATAAATCGGGGACTAAGTTTTCCTTATTGGCCAAATCTCATAATCTTTTTCCATGGAGACACCTTTAAGAATACTTTGTCTCCAACTTGATATTCAATGTCACGCTTTTAAGATCAGCGCTACGACTTTTGTCGATCCGAAGAAATCTTTAGATGATCCTAA
>NW_026020334.1:509096-620576 GCF_900185275.1 Solanum verrucosum
TTGGGTGCGAGGAAGTCCAGAAACAAAGTCCATAGATATTCTCTCTCATTTCCAGTCCGGCATCGACAAGGGCTGTAGTAAACCAACTGGGACTTGATCTTCTGCCTTTACTTTTTGACAAACCAAACATTTGGGAATGAACTCTGCAATGTCTCTCTTCATACCATTCCATCAATATGTCTTTGATGTCTAGTACATCTTTTACCCCAGGATGATTGCATATGGGAAGTATGTGTTCATTTAAATATTTCCCTCCTCAATTTGTCATCACAAGGGACGCATAACTTGTTTTGATAAAATATGTCACATCCTCGTTACTGTAAAATCAAGCTTTCTTCATTTGAACTTCTTTGGTTAGTTTTACAAGTTTCTCATATAACTTTTGTGCTTCTTTCACCTGTTCAAGTAATATTGGCTTAATTGTAAATTAGCAATAGCTGAACCATTTGAATCAAGTGTAAAACAAACATTCATGCTCTTAACTAAGGACAAAGGGTAAAGGACTTAAGAAATGCTTGCGAAGATTTTTGACTTAAGGCATCTGCAACTACATTGACTTTACCTGGATGAAATCAATCATACATCACAATCGTTGATTAGTTCAAGCCATCTACGTTGTCAAAGGTTTAGCTCCTTTTGAGTACCCAAGTACTTTAAGCTCTGTGATTAGTGAAGAATGACATTTCTCTCCATATAATTAATGCCGCCATATTTTAAAGCAAACACTATAGCGCAAGTTCAAGATCATGAGTAGGATAATTCAATTCATGGGTTTTAATTTCCTAGAGGCATAAGAAATTACCTTCCCTTCTTGCATTAAACGCATCGAGACCATTGTGAGAAGCATAACTATATACTACATACTCTTTCCCTTCAATTGGTAGAGTAAGTATAGGTGCTTGAGTCAAACAAGGATTTGAGAGTTTCAAAGATCTCTTGACATTTGTCAATCCCAAATAAACTTTGCTTCCTTCTGCAAGAGCTTGTCAAGGAGAGGCGATAATGGAATAGCCTTTCACAAATCTTCTGTAGTATCCTGCTAAGCCCAAGAAACTCTTACCTCAGTTGGACTTTTGGGAGGTCTCCATCCAACAACTGCTTGTATTTTACTAGGATCCACCTTCACACCTTTAGTTGATAACAACATATCCCAGAAAAGCTACTTCATCAAGCCAAAATTCACACTAGGAAAATTTAGCATAAAGTTCTTTGTCCTTCAAAATTTACAAAATAATGCGGAGGTGTTTATCATGGTCTTCATTACTTTTGGAAAATATTAAAATATCATCTATAAAAACAACCACGAATTGTTCAAGATAAGGCTTGAATCCTCGATTCACTAGATCCATGAATACCGCAGGGCATTTGTCAATCTGAATGGCATCACCAAAAATTCCTAATTACCATATCTAGTGCTAAAAGAACTTTTAGGAATATCTTTCGCTCTAAGACGCAGTTGGTGATATCTAGACCTTAAATCAAACTTTAAGAATACTTTAGCACCCTTTAGTTGGTGAAACAAATAATAGATCCTTGGTAGTGGCTATCTAGTCTTGAATGTTATTTTTTTCAGTTGTTTATAGTCAATACAAAGCCTAAGAATGCCATCTTTCTTCCTTACGAATAAAACAGGGGCTCCCAAGGAGAAACAATAGATCAAATAAAACCTTTCTCAAGTAGTTCTTTCAATTGAGCTTTTAATTCTCTTAACTCTACTGGAGCCATTCAATAAGGGGTGATCGAAATAGGAGTAGATCCAGAATAAGCTCGATTGGAAATTCAACCTCTCTTTGCGGGGCAATGCCAAAAGGTTTTCTGGAAATACTTCTGTTTAATCACATACAACAGGTATCTCTTGATACAAGGACTCTTCAATTGTGTGTAGACTATGTGAGCAAGGTATGCCCTACAACCTTGACGCATCAAATTTCTTGCCAAGGCCGCAAAAAAAAAACTAGATGTCACTGATCTTTCACCTTGTACAATGATGTGTGAAGATGTAGGATCTTTAAAAGTCACATGCTTAGACCTACAATCTACCACCGCATGATATTTATAAAGTCAATACATCCTGATAATAACATCAAAATCCTTGAAGGGCATTTCAATCAAATCAACAGGGAAGACTTGGTTTTGAATCACGAACGGAAAATCTTTGTAAACTTGATTACACACAACTTGATAACTCAAAGGAATTTCAACCAGCACATCGTAATTAAGTCTCACAGATTTCACATTTTCAGGAAGAACAAGTGATGAACAAATATAGGAATGTGTAGAACCAGGATCAAATAATGTAAACACACATAAGCCAAATAAGTTAAATTTACCGACAACCACGTCTTGTCCATCTTGCCCATCCCTCTGCCTAATAGCATAAGAGCGTGCAATAGTCCTTTGTCCACTAGCTTGATTAGCAATACTTGTGCCTGCTGCTTGGGTGTTTTTAGGTCCTGCACCATTATTAATTTGAGGAGGATTAATAGAAGGCTTGTGATCTGAGCGTTCCGTTTTCAAGGAAGAAGCATTATTAGGATTAGGACAATCCTTCACTTTATGATCAAAGCTCCCACAATTGAAACATGCACCTGAAGCTCTCCTACAATTACCATAATGATTCTTTCCATATTATGGACAAGTAGGAATGCGAGGCTTGCCTTGGCCATAATTTGGAGTGCTAGCTGTAGAAAATTCTGATCTTCTTTGCCTTTGTTGAGGTGGTCTGTTGTCACTACCAGCCTTAGACATATCAAACCTTCCCCTTTTGGATGGACCCCCAAAATCTAGTCTAGCCTTTCAGAATCTATTTTCATTTTTACTAGCCTCTTCTTTATCAAGTCGTTCCCAACTAAAGCAGCAGACACTAACTTACAAAATATCCTATGTTGCAGGATCGCCACATTCTTCCTAATGGAATCATTTAAGTCGTCTTCAAACTTCCTGCACTTGTCTTTTTCCTCTTTAATAATACCACCAGCATAACAAGAGAGCCTTAAAAAGTTCTGTTCGTATTCAGCAATAGACATGCCTCGTTGCCTTAGATTCAAAAACTCATTTTTCTTTGCATCACAGCAAGCAGGTGGGACATACTTCATACAAAATTCCTTAAGAAAATCATCCCAAGTAAGAATAGGAGGTTTTACCTTGGCATTCGGAACACTTACCCACCAATCGTAAGCATCCTTTTGTAATAGTAAAATAGCATACTTAAATTTGGTAACATCTGAACACTCTAACTGCTCAAATACCCTCTCCATGAGATCAAGTCATTGTTCAACATCAATGGGATCAACAATGCCTTCAAACTCCACTCCATCCATTTTCCTCATTTTCCCAAAGTTAATCCTTTGGAGATCATGCATTGATTCAGCCATGTGGTGGAAGAATTCAGCCATTTGTTGAAAATGAGGATTCGTGGTTTGAGTACCATGACTCATATGAGGATGTGGACCAGCTCTTACACCCTGATGGTTCCCACTTCAAAACCACTAGTGTGGTTAACACACTGATTCAAGATATATTCTCCAACCCTTCCAGTGCATGAGTTGGAAAACATAGGCACCTGAACCTTCACGAGCATCTTCCATAGGTCCGGTCAGAAGAAGTGGCCATGACTTAATTCTTTCAAAAGGAAAGATCACATTGCATAGGGATATGTACTTTATGCATATGCACTCTACATGCGATAAAAATATTATAAACCATGTAATTGACCAAATAATACAAATAGAACCATTTTTCGAAAGTGAACAAGTATACAAGTAATTCAAATCAAAACTCCTAGAACCACAAAGCTAGGCTCTAATAGCAACAGTTGTAGCGACCCTTTAGGAAGGATACTACCTCTTAAAGAATAATCTAATTAAATAGTTGTGACATTTAAAAGAGGTTAACTATGGCCATATTGATTTTAATCTAGTAGAGGGATTAGATGCCTAATGACCTTCGAAAGTAATTTAAGAAAATAACCGATGAGTTTTTCATATATATAAATTATCCTCTCACTCAAGGATGAAATAACAAAATATTACAAGCTTCCGAGTATCGAAATCAGCCTGCTCATGCTTCACTCAAACATTCATAAAATAATAGTAGATTTAGGATATTACAAGACTTGGGTTTACACACCCCAAAAAGAACAAAACATATATCCATATTTATATTACAACTCATGGTGACATGATCAAATTAGTCCTCAAAATCCCATGGAAATATACAACACATAGAATATGTACAAGTCCCAAGGTTTATACAAAATATAGATGCCTATATGCAAATGTGATCTTCCTTAAGGCTGTCAAACATCCATCTCCAATTGCCAGCTTCAAGAATCATCTCGAACAGCCCCTACGATAGAAACAACTATCGCTAAGCATATAACTTAATGGTGTAAAATCAATAGGTTTGGAGCCCTCCAATTCAGCAAGTTATCATTCTCAAGTCAAGGGCAGCATAATTGAATATAATAATAAATCAAGTAAACAATATGTAAGAGTATGGAGTTTATATTTAAGATCCAAATGTCAAGAACACTCATAGCACAGTTTTCCAACAGATTCAACAACAAGGCTCGTCGAATATATACATCATGTCGTCACACCAAGCACAACATGTATCAAGAAGGGGCAAAACCCAATAATCAAGAGAATCAAACACCATATTAAAAATGGTTTTCTAGTTCGTACTTAAAGATAGACAACTTGCAATCTTAAGACGGACTAAAAATCCAAAGTCAAGATGGCAAATGATCCAAATAAAGAGGCATGCCAATAGTGACAAAGTCATAGCTACAAGAAGGACAAGGTCCCAACAAGAGTGCCAAGTGATCAAACAATCCGTACAAGTTAGCGAGTTACAGAAGAGTCTTTAACGTCTTAAAGGATACCAACACGACAATGCATAGTGACAAGAGGTAACCAAGGTACGAAGATCAATTTTCAGATATACCAGCAATTAAAAGAGTGCAACTACAAGTTTATACACAAACCTCAGTCCTTTAGCACAAAAATAGTCCAACACAACTTCACGAGTTCAATTTGTAGACCAACCAGCATATCAAAGTCTTCAACTCGTACAAGAGGATATACAACCATAAAAAATTAATTCAATAACTTATTTACTTTCTAGTAGCTCAATAATGATGGAGTATTACAGGGTTATCATCACAAGTAAGCTTAGCCTGTACAAATACGACTATGCTCCCAAAACATTGATTCTGGCCAGCCTAGTACCTCCTGTCGCAAATTAGATTTGAAAAGGAAAACTGCAAAACTACACTCTATAACCTGCATGAAAGATGTAGATACATCTCTTAATGTTGCAAACAAACAAAAATCACCGCAAAATATATTTTGTACAACAAGATATATTCAAAATACTAATAGTTGTTCATACAGGATTTGTAATTTCAAAATCTGGACAGAACTTGTCCTATGTTGCGTCCCATATTTCGAATCCATAACAGCTAAATCAGAGTTTTACATAAACATAAGAGTTGTAGGTATATGAATTAGCTTTCCAAATCATATTTATGTACTGTCAACTAAGTTCTAGATCAAGATATATGTATAATATACCAAACACTACCAGCTCAGAAAAAGATTTCGTTACTTACCAAAAAAAAGTGTGTGTCTCGAATTCCAGCCAAAAGGGCCAAGTTTTTCTCTTCTGATTTTGCAGAACAATCTGTTTAGATATGTTTCTAAGGTTCTAAGACTTGAGGAAAATGAATTTACTAACGGAGGTGTGAAAATATATAGTCAAACAAGTGATGTTTATCACTTGGGCAGCTGTCCTTCAAAGGTGCTGCCCAAAAATTTGTGTGCTTCCCAAAATGTATACATATACACCTATATGTATATAATTGATACCAACACTTTCAATCCTTATGAAATTTTAATTAGAGAAAATTCCGTAAATACCCCCGTACAATACCTTAAATTATGAGCACAATTTATTTTAAGCAAGGTTGCAAATATCACAAAATTTCAAGTTCCCAAAATAAGATTAAAACATATTGTAGTAATTAAGAAATGATGAATCGACATGCAAGAGTTGATCTAGTATTTTACGGGTTTTACAACTCTCTCCCCTTTAAGCAAATTTAGTCTCGAAATTTACCTTACACTAGTCTCGGAACAAGAAGGACAAGGTCCCAACAACAGTGCCAAGTGATCAAACAATTTGTACAAGTGGGCGAGTTACACAAGAGTCTTTAACGTCTTAAAGGATACCAACACGACAATGCAAAGTGACTAGACCTAACCAAGGTACCAAAATCAACTTTCAGATATACCAGCAGTTAAAAGAGTGCAAGTACAAGTTTATATACAAACCTCAGTTCTTTAGCACAAAAACAGTCCAACACAACATCACCAGTTCAAATCGTAGACCAACCAGCGTATCAAATTCTTCAACTCGTACACGAGGATATACAACTTTAAAAAAAAATTCAATGACTTATTTACTTTCTAGTATCACAATAATGTTGGAATAATACAGGGTCATCATCACAAGTAAGCTTAGCCTGTACAAATATGATTATGCTCCCAAAAGAGTGATTCTGGCCAGCCTAGTACCTCATGTCGCAACTTAGATTTGAAAAGGAAAATGGCAAAATTACACTTTATAACCTTCATGAAAGATGTAGATACATCTCTTAGGGTTGCAAACAAACAAGAATCACCTCAACATATATTTTTGTACTCCAAGTTATATTCAAAATACAAACAGTTGTTCATACAGGATTTGTAATTTCAAATTCTGGATAGAATTTGTCCTATGTAAACATACGAGTTGTAGGTATACGGATTAGCTTTCCAAATCATATTTATGTACTGTGAACTAAGTTATAGTACAAGATATATGTATAAAATACCAAACACTACCTAGCTTAGAAACAAATTTTGCCACTTACCAAAAAGAAGTGTGTGTCTCGAATTCCAGCCAAAAGGGCCAAGTTTTTTTCTTCTGATTTTGAAGAACAATCTGTTTAGATATGTTTCTAAGGTTCTAAGACTTGATGAAAATGAATTTACTAAAGGATGTGTGAAAATATATACTCAAACAGGTGATGTTTATCACTTGGGCAGCTCTCCTTCAAAGGTGCTGCCTAAAAATTTGTGTGCTTCCCAAAATGTATACAAATACACCTATATGTATATAATTGACACCAACACTTTCAATTCATATGAAATATTAATTAGAAAAAAAAACGTAAATACCCCCATACAATACCTTAAATTACGAGCACAATTTATTTGAAGCAAGGCTGCAAATATCACAAAATTTCAAGTTCCCAAAATAAGAGTAAAACATATTGTAGTAATTAAGAAATGATACATCGACATGCAAGAGTTGGTCTAGTATTTTAGGGGTGTTACAACTCTCTCCCCCTTAAAGAAATTTAGTCCCGAAATTTACTTTACACTAGTCTCGGAACAAGTGCGGATATAGGGTCCTCGTGTCTTCTTCTCTTTCCCAGGTAGCTTCTTTTCAGGAATGGTTCCTCCAAAGTACCTTTACTAAGGGGATATTATTGTTCCTAAGTTTCTATACTTGTCGAGCTTGAATTAGCATAGGTTCTTCCTTATACATCAAGTCAGGATTAACCTCAATAGATTCAACCGGAAGAACCTGAGATGGGTCAGACCGATATCTTCTGAGCATAGAAACATGGAAGACATTGTGGATCTTGTCAAACTCCGGTGGCAAAGCTAATTTATATGCAATTGGTCCAACCTTTTCAAGTATCTCATAAGGTCCAATAATCGGGGACTAAGTTTTCCTTTTTGGCCAAATCTCATAATCTTTTTCCATTGAGACACCTTTAAGAATACTTTATCTCAAACTTGATATTCAATGTCACGCCTTTTAAGATTAACGTACTACTTTTGTCTATCCCAAGAAATCTTTAGACGATACTTGATAATTTTTACCTTGTCCTCTATTTGTTGCACAATTTTAGGACCAACAAGCTTTCTTTCACCAAATTCACTCCAACAAAGAGGGGTCCGACATTTCATTCCGTACAAGGCTTCATAGGGAGGCATTCCAATACTCTATTGGTAACTGTTATTGTAAGCAAATTCTATCAAAGCCAAGTGTTTGTCCCAACTACCTTCAAACTCCATAATGCAAGCTCGAAGGATATCCTCCAAAATTTGAATCACTCTTTTCGACTGGCCGTCTATCTGATGATGGAACAAAGTGCTAAATTTCAACTTAGTACCTAAAGATTACTACAAGCTACCCCAAAATCTAGACGTAAACCTTGGGTCTCAGTCAGATACAATAGACACAGCGATCCCATGTAGTCTTACAATCTCATTAATGTACAATTCGGTTAAATGCTCAAGTGAGTAATCCATCCTGATTTCTAAGAAGTGAGCACTCTTGGTTAGCCTATCCACAATCAGCCATATTGCATCATGATTTCTTTGGGTGCAAGGAAGTCCAGAAACAAAGTCCATAGTTATTCTATCCCATTTCCATTCCATCATTGACAAGGGCTGTAGTAAACCAACTGGGACCTAATGTTCTACCTTTACTTTTTGACAAATCAAACACTTGGGAATGAACTCAGCAATGTCTCTCTTCATACCATTCCATCAATAATGTTCTTTGATGGTCTGGTACATCTTTGTACCCCCAGGATGCATTGCATATGGTGAAGTATGTGCTTCATTTCATATTTCCCTCCTCAATTTGTCCTCACAAGGGACGCATAAGTTGTTTTGATAAAATAATCCACCATCCCCTTTTAGTGTAAAATTAAATCAGGCTTATCCTCATTTTGAACTTCTTTGGTCAGTTTTACAAATTTCTCATCAACTTTTGTGCTTCTTTCACCTATTCATATAATATTGGCTTTACTTGTAAACTAGCAATAGATGAACCATTTGAATAAAGTGTAAAACAAGCATTTATGGCTCTTAACTCAAGGGACAAGGGTAAAGGACTCAAAGAAATGCTTGCGAAGGATTTTCGACTTATGGCATCTGCAACCACATTGGCTTTACCTGGATGATAATCAATCGTGTAGTCATAATCGTTGATTAGTTCAAGCCATCTACATTGTCGAAGGTTTAGCTCCTTTTGAGTACCCAAGTACTTTAAGCTCTTGTGATCAGTGAAGATAAGACATTTCTCTCCATATAAATAATGCCGCCATATTTTTAAAGCAAACACTATAACAGCAAGTTCAAGATCATGAGTAGGGTAATTCAATTCATGTGGTTTTAATTTTCGAGAAACATAAGAAATTACATTCCCTTCTTGTATCAAAACACTTCCGAGACCATTGTGAGAAGCATCATTATATACTACATACTCTTTCCCTTCAATTGGTAGAGTAACTATAGGCGCATGAGTCAACAAGGATTTGAGAGTTTCAAAGCTCTCTTGACATTTGTCATCCCAAATAAACTTTGCTTCCTTTTGCAAGAGCTTAGTCAAAGGAGAGGAGATAATGGAAAAGCCTTTCACAAATCTTATGTAGTATCCTACTAAGACCAAGAAACTTCTTACCTCAGTCGGACTTTTGGGAGGTCTCCATTCAACAACTGCTTGTATTTTACAAGGATCCACCTTCACACGTTTAGTTGATACAATATTTCCCAGAAAAGCTACTTCATCAAGCCAGAATTCACACTTGGAAAATTTAGCATAAAGTTCTTTCTCTATCAAAATTTTCAAAATAATGCGGAGGTGTTTATCATGGTCTTCATTATTTCTGGAAAATATTAAAATATCATCTATAGAAACAACCACAAACTGATCAAGATAAGGCTTGAATACTCGATTCATTAGATCCATGAATACCGCAGGAGCATTTGTCAATCCGAATGGCATCACCAAAAATTCATAATGACCATATCTAGTTCTAAAAGAAGTTTTAGGAATATATTTCGCTCTAAGACGCAGTTGGTGATATCTAGACCTTAAATCAAACTTTGAGAATACTTTAGCACCCTTCAGTTGGTCTAACAAATCATCGATCCTTGGTAGTGGCTATCTATTCTTGATTATTATTTTATTCAGTTGTTTATAGTCAATACAAAGCTTAAGAGTACCATCTTTCTTCTTTAGGAATAAAACAGGGGCTCACCAAGGAGAAACAGTAGGTCGAATAAAAGCTTTCTCAAGTAGTTCTTGCAATTGAGCTTTCAATTCTCTTAACTCTACTGGAGCCATTCTATAAGGGCTGATCGAAATAGGAGTAGATCCAGGAATAAGGTCGATTGGAAATGCAACCTCTTATTCTAGGGGCAATCCCAGAATGTTTTCTGGAAATACTTTTGGAAAATCACATACAACATGTATATCCTTGATACAAGGACTTTTCAACTGTGTATAGACTATGTGAGCAAGGTATGCCCCACAACCTTGACGCATCAACTTTCTTTCCAAGGCCGCAAAAATAAAACTAGATCTCACTGATCTTTCACCTTGTACAATTATGTGTGAAAATGTAGGATCTTTAAAAGTCGCATGCTTAG
Organism: Solanum verrucosum; assembly: GCF_900185275.1. Lineage (NCBI taxonomy): Eukaryota > Viridiplantae > Streptophyta > Magnoliopsida > Solanales > Solanaceae > Solanum > Solanum verrucosum. The sequence goes on from NW_026020334.1 coordinate 519,596, forward strand.
ACCTACAATCTACCACCGCATGATATTTATAAAGTCAATACATCCCGATAATAACATCAAAATCCTTGAAGGGCATTTCAATCAAATCAACAGGGAAGACTAGGTTTTGAATCACGAAGGGACAATATTGGTAAACTTGATTACACACAACTTGATAACCCAAATGACTTTCAACTAGCACATCTTAATTAAGTCTCACAGATTTCACATTTTCAGGAAGAACAAGTGATGAACAAATATAAGAATGTGTAGAACCAGGATGAAATAATGTAAACACACATAAGCCAAATAAGTTAATTTACCGACAACCACGTCTTGTCCATCTTGCCCATCCCTCTACCTCATAGCATAAGAGCATGCAGTTGTCCTTTGTCCACTAGCTTGATTAGCTCTACTTGTACCTGCTGCTTGGGTGTTTTTAGGTCCTGCACCCTTATTAGTTTGAGGAGGACTAATAGAAGGCTTGTCAACTGAGCCTTCAGTTTTCAAGGAAGGAGCATTATTAGGATTAGGATAATCCTTCACTTTATGATCAAAGCTCCGACAATTAAAATAAGCACCAGAAGCTCTCCTACAATTACCATAATGATTCTTTCCACATTATAGAAAAGTGGGAACGCGAGGCTTGCCTTGGCCATAATTTAGAGTGCTAGTTGTAGAAAATTCTGATCTTCTTTTTCTTTGTTGAGGTGGTCTGTTATCACTACCAGCCTTAGAATTATCAAACCTTCCCCTTTTGGATGGACCCCAAAATCTGGTCTAGCCTTTCAGAATCTGTTTTCATTTCTACTAGCCTCTTCTTTATCAAGTCGTTTCCAAGTAAAAGCAGGAGACACTAACTTACAAAATTTCTCATGTTGCAGGATCGCCACATTATTGCTAATGGAATCATTTAAATCGTCTTCAAACTTCCTACACTTGTCTTTTTCCTCTTTAATAATACCACCATCATAGCAAGAGAGCCTTAGAAACCTCTATTCGTATTCAACAATAGACATGCCTCGTTGCCTTAGATTAAAAAACTATGTTTTCTATGCATCACAATAAGCAGGTGGGGCATACTTCATACGAAATTCCTTAAGAAAATCATCCCAAGAAAGAATAGGAGGTTTTACCTTGGCATTCGAAACACTTACCCACCAATCATAAGCATCATTTTGTAATAGTGAAATAGCATACTTAAATTTTGCAACATCTGAACACTCTAACTGCTCAAATACCCTCTCCATGAGATCAAGCCATTGTTCAGCATCAGTGGAATCAAAAGTGCCACCAAACTACACTCCACCCATTTTCCTCATTTTCTCATAGTTACTCCTGTGGGGATCATGCATTGATTTAGTCATGTGGTGGAAGAATTCAGCCATTTGTTGAAAATGAGGATTCATGGTTTGAGTACCATGACTCATATGAGGATGTGGACTAGCTCTTACACCCGAATGGTTTCCCACTTCAGAACTACTAGTGTGGGGAACACACTGATTCGAGATATGTTCCCCAACTCCTTCCAGTGCATGAGGTTGGGAAACAGAGGGACCCGAATCTTCACGAGCAGCTTCCATAGGTAGGTCAGAATAAGTGGCCATGACTTAATTCCATCAAAAGGAAAGATTGCATTGCATTAGGGATATGTACTTGATGCATATGTACTCTACATGCGATAAAAATATTATAAACCATGTAATTGACCAAATGAGACAAATAAAACCTTTTCTCGAAAGTGAACAAGTATACAAGTAATTCAAATCAAAATTCCTAGAACCACAAAGCTAGGATCTGATACCAACAATTGTAGCAACCCTTTAGAAATGATACTACCACTTAAATAAGAAACCTAATTAAATACTTGCAACATTTAAAAGAGGTTCACTATGGCCATATTGATTTTAATCTAGTAGAGGGATCAGATGCCTAATGACCTCTGTAAAGTAATTTAAGGAAATAACCGACGAGCTTTTCATGTATATATATTATCCTCACACTCAAGGATGAAATAATAAGAATAATACAAGCTTCCTAGTACCGAAATCTGCCTACTCATGCTTCACACAAACATTCATAAAATAATAGTAGATTTAGGATATTACAAGACTTGGGTTTACACACCCCAAAAAGAACAAAACACAGATCCATATTTATATAATAACTCATGGTGACATGATCAAATCAGTCTTCAAAATCCCATGTAAATATAAAACACATAGAATATGTACATGTCCCAAGGTTTATACAAAATGTAGATGCCTATATGCAAATGTGATCTTCCTTAAGTCTCAAAACATCCATCTCCAATGGCCAGCTTCAAGCATCATCTCGAACAGCCCCTACGATAGAAACAACTATCACTAACCCTATAGCTTAGTGGTGTAAAAACTATAGGTTTGGAGCCCTCCAATTTAGCAAGTTATCATTCTCAAGTCAAGGGCAGCATAATTGAACATATTAAATAAATCAAGTAAACAATATATAAGAGTATCGAGTTTTATATTTAAAGAACCAAATGTCAAGAACACTCATAGCACAGTTTTCCAAGAGATTCAACAACAAGGCTCTACCAATATATACATCATGTCGTCACACAAAGCACAAGCAGGTATCAAGAAAGGGCAAAACCCAATAATCAAGAGAACCAAGAACCATATTAAAAATGGCTTTCTAGTTCATACTTAAAAATGGACAACTTCCAATCTTAAGACGGAATAAAAATCCAGAGTCAAGATGGCGAATGATCCGAATCAAGAGGCATGCCAATAGTGACAAAGTCATAGCCACAAGAAGGACAAGGTCCCAACAACAGTGCCAAGTGATCAAACAATCCGTACAAGTTGGCGAGTTACACAAGAGTCTTTAACGTCTTAAAGGATACCAACACGACAATGCAAAGTGACAAGAGGTAACCAAGGTACCAAAATCAACTTTCAGATATACCAGCAGTTAAAAGAGTGCAAGTACAAGTTTATATACAAACCTCAGTTCTTTAGCACAAAAACAGTCCAACACAACATCACGAATTCAAATCGTAGACCAACCAGCGTATCAAATTCTTCAACTCTTACACGACGATATACAACATTAAAAAAAAATAATTAATAACTTATTTACTTTCTAGTATCACAATAATGTTGGAGTAACACAGGGTCATCATCACAAGTAAACTTAGCCTATACAAATATGATTATGCTCCCAAAACAGTGATTCTGGCCAGTGTAGTACCTCATGTCGCAACTTAGATTTGAAAAGGAAAATGGCAAAACTACAATTTATAACCTTCATGAAAGATGTAGATACATGTCTTAGGGTTGCAAACAAACAAGAATCACCTGAAGATATATTTTTGTACAACAAGATATATTCAAAATACAAACAGTTGTTCATACAGGATTTGTAATTTCAAATTCTGGATAAAATTTGTCCTATGTTGCGTCCCATATTTCGAATCCATAACAGCTAAATCAGAGTTTTACATAAACATACGAGTTGTAGGTATACGGATTAGCTTTCCAAATCATATTTATGTACTGTGAACTAAGTTATAGTACAAGATATATGTATCAAATACCCAACACTACCTAGCTTAGAAACAAATTTCGCCACTTACCAAAAAGAAGTGTGTGTCTCGAATTCCAGCCAAAAGGGCCAAGTTTTTCTCTTCTGATTTTGAAGAACAATCTGTTTAGATTTGTTTCTAAGGTTCAAAGACTTGAGGAAAATGAATTTACTAAAGGAGGTGTGAAAATATATACTCAAACAAGTGATGTTTATCACTTGGGCAGCCGTCCTTCAAAGGTGCTGCCAAAAAAATTGTGTGCTTCCCAAAATGTATACATATACAACTATATGTATATAATTGATACCAACACTTTCAATTCATATGAAATTTTAATTAGAAAAAAAAACGTAAATACCCCCATACAATACCTTAAATTACGAGCACAATTTATTTTAAGCAAGGCTGCAAATATCACAAAATTTCAAGTTCCCAAAATAAGAGTAAAACATATTGTAGTAAGTAAGAAATGATGCATCGACATGCAAGAGTTGGTCTAGTATTTTAGGGGTGTTACAACTCTCTCCCCCTTAAAGAAATTTAGTCCCGAAATTTACCTTACACTAGTATCGGAACAAGTGCGGATATAGGGTCCTCATGTCTTCTTCTCTTTCCCAGGTACCTTCTTTTCAAGAATGGTTCGTCCAAAGTATCTTTACTAAGGGGATTCTATTGTTCCTATGTTTCTATACATCTCGAGCTTGAATTAGCATAGGTTCTTCATTATACATCAAGTCAGGATTAACCTCAATAGATTCAACTGGAAGAACCTGAGATGGGTCAGAACGATATCTTCTGAGCATAGAAACATGGAAGACATTGTGGATCTTGTCTAACTCCGGTGGCAAAGATAATTTATATGCAACTGGTCCAACCTTTTCAAGTATCTCATAAGGTCCAATAATCGGGGACTAAGTTTTCCTTTTTGGCCAAATCTCATAATCTTTTTCCATGGAGACACCTTTAAGAATACTTTATCTCAAACTTGATATTCAATGTCACGCCTTTTAAGATTAACGTACTACTTTTGTCTATCCCAAGAAATCTTTAGACGATACTTGATAATTTTTACCTTGTCCTCTATTTGTTGCACAATTTTAGGACCAACAAGCTTTCTTTCACCAAATTCACTCCAACAAAGAGGGGTCCGACATTTCCTTCCGTACAAGGCTTCATAGGGAGGCATTCCAATACTCTATTGGTAACTGTTATTGTAAGCAAATTCTATCAAAGCCAAGTGTTTGTCACAACTACCCTCAAACTCCATAATGCAAGCTCGAAGGATATCCTCCAAAATTTGAATCACTCTTTTCGACTGGCCGTCTATCTGATGATGGAACAAAGTGCTAAATTTCAACTTAGTACCCAAAGCTTACTACAAGCTACCCCAAAATCTAGACGTAAACCTTGGGTCTCAGTCAGATACAATAGACACAGGGATCCGATGTAGTCTTACAATCTCATTAATGTACAATTCGGCTAAACGCTCAAGTGAGTAATCCATCCTGATTGCTAAGAAGTGAGCACTCTTGGTTAGCCTATCCACAATCACCTATATTGCATCATGATTTCTTTGGGTGCAAGGAAGTCCAGAAACAAAGTCCATAGTTATTCTATCCCATTTCCATTCCATCATTGACAAGGGCTGTAGTAAACCAACTGGGACCTAATGTTCTACCTTTACTTTTTGACAAATCAAACATTTGGGAATGAACTCCGCAATGTCTCTCTTCATACCATTCCATCAATAATGTTCTTTGATGGTCTGGTACATCTTTGTACCCCCAGGATGCATTGCATATGGTGAAGTATGTGCTTCATTTCATATTTCCCTCCTCAATTTGTCCTCACAACGGACACATAAGTTGTTTTGATAAAATAAGCCACCATCCTCTTTTACTGTAAAATTAAATCAAGCTTTTCCTCATTTTGAACTTGTTTGGTCAGTTTTACAAATTTTTCATGAACTTTTGTTCTTCTTTCACCTATTCATATAATATTGGCTTTACTTGTAAATTAGCAATAGCTGAACCATTTGAATAAAGTGTAAAACAAGCATTTATGGCTCTTAACTCAAGGGACAAGGGTAAAGGACTCAAAGAAATGCTTGCGAAGGATTTTCGACTTAAGGCATTTATAACCACATTGGCTTTACCTGGATGATAATCAATCGTGTAGTCATAATCCTTCAGGAGTTCAAGCTATCTACGTTGTCGAAGGTTTAGCTCCTTTTGAGTACCCAAGTACTTTAAGCTCTTGTGATCAGTGAAGATATGACATTTCTCTCCATATAAATAATGCCGCCATATTTTTAAAGCAAACACTATAGCAGCAAGTTCAAGATCATGAGTAGGATAATTCAATTCATGTGGTTTTAATTTTCGAGAAACATAAGAAATTACATTCCCTTCTTGCATCAAAACACTTCAGAGACCATTGTGAGAAGCATCATTATATACTACATACTCTTTCCCTTCAATTGGTAGAGTAACTATAGGCGCATGAGTCAACAAGGATTTGAGAGTTTCAAAGCTCTCTTGATATTTGTCATCCCAAATACACGTTACTTCTTTCTACAAGAGCTTAGTCAAAGGATAAGCGATAATGGAAAAGCTTTTCACAAAAAATTTGTAGTATCCTGCTAAGCCGAAGAAACTTCTTACCTCAGTCGAACTTTTGGGAGGTCTCCATTCTAACAACTTCTTGTATTTTACTAAGATCCACCTTCACACCTTTAGTTGATACAACATGTCCCAGAAAAGATATTTCATCAAGCCAAAATTCACACTTGGAAAATTTAGCATAAAGTTCTTTCTCTATCAAAATTTTCAAAATAATCCGGAGGTGTTTATCATGGTCCTCATTACTTCTGGAAAATATTAAAATATTATCTATAAAAACAACCACAAACTGATTAAGATAAGTCTTGCATACTCGATTCATTAGATCCATAAATACTGCAGGAGCATTGGTCAATCTGAATGGCATCACCAAAAATTCATAATGACCATATCGAGTTCTAAAAGCGGTTTTAGGAACATCTTTCGCTCTAACAGGCAGATGGTGATATCCAGACCTTAAATTAATCTTTGAGAATACTTTAGCACCCTTCAGTTGGTCAAACAAATCATCGATCCTCGGTAGTGGATATCTACTCTTGATTGTTATTTTGTTCAATTGTCTATAGTCAATACAAAGCCTAAGAGTGCCATCCTTCTTCTTTACGAAGAAAACAGGGGCTCCCCAAGGAGAATCAGTACGTCGAATAAAATCTTTCTCAAGTAGTTCTTGCAATTGAACTTTCAATTCTCTTAACTCCACTTGAGCCATTCTATGAGGGGTGATCGAAATAGGAGTAGATCCCGGAATAAGCTCGATTGGAAATTCAACCTCTCTTTTCGGCGGCAATCCCGGAAGGTTTTCTAGAAATACTTTTGGAAAATCACATAAAGTAGGTATATCCTTGATACATGGACTCTTCAACTGTATATGAATTATGTGAACAAGGTATGCCCCACAACCTTGACGCATCAACTTTCTTGCCAAGGCTGCAGAAATAAAACTAGATGTCACTGATCTTTCACTTTGTACAATGATGTGTGGAAATGTAGGATCTTTAAAAGTCACATGCTTAGACCTACAATCTACCACCATATGATATTTATAAAGCCAATACATCCCAATAATAACATCAAAATCCTTGAAGGGCATTTTAATCAAATAAGCAGGGAAGACTTGGTTTTGAATAACGAAGGGACAATTTTGGTAAACTTGATTACACGCAACTTGATAACCCAAAGGATTTTCAACTAGCACATCGTAATTAAGTTTCACAGATTTCACATTTTCAGGAAGAACAAGTGATGAACAAATATAGGAGTGTGTAGAACCAGGATCAAATAATGTAAACACACATAAGCCAAATAGGTTAAATTTACTGACAACCACGTCTTATCCATGTTGCTCATTCCTCTGCCTCATAACATAAGCGCGTGTATTAGTCCTCAGAATCTGTTTTTATTTCTACTAGCCTCTTCTTCATCAAGTCATTCCTAAGTAAAAGCAGTAGACACTAACTTACAAAATTCTCATGTTGCAGGATTGCCACATTCTTCCTAATGTAATCATTTAAACCGTCTTCAAACTTCTTGCACTTGTCTTTTTCCTCTTTAATAATACCACCCGCATAGCGAGGGAGCCTTAGAAACTGCTGTTCCTATTCAACAATAGACATGCCTCGTTACCTTAGATTCAAAAACTCTTTTTTCTTTGCATCATATTAAGCAAGTGGGACATACTTCATACGAAATTCCTTAAGAAAATCATCCCAAGTAAGAACAAGAGGTTTTACCTTGGCATACGGAACACTTACCCACCTATCGTAAGCATCCTTTTGTATTAATGAAATAGCATACTTAATTTTTGCAACATCTGAACACTCTAACTGCTCAAATACACTATCTGGACCAACTCTTACACCCTGATGGTTTCCCACTTCAGAACTTCTAGTATGGGCAACACACTAATTCGAGATATGTTCTCCAACCCCTTCCACTGCATAAGGTTGGGAAACAGAGGCACCCTAATCTTCACGAGCAGCTTCCATAGGTCGGTCAGAATAAGTAGCCATGACTTAATTCCTTCAAAACGAAAGATCACATTGCATTAGGGATATGTACTTGATGCGTATGCACTCTACATGCGATAAAAACATTATAAACCATGTAATTGACCAAATAATACAAATAGAACCTTTTTTCGAAAGTGAACAAGTATACAAGTAATTCAAATCAAAATTGCTAGAACCACAAAGCTAGGCTCTGATACCAACACTTGTAGCGACCCTTTAGAAAAGATACTATCTCTTAAACAAGAAATCTAATTAAATACTTGCCACATTTAAAAGATGTTAACTATGGCCATATTGATTTTAATCTAGCAGAGGGATTAGATGCCTAATGACCTCCGAAAAGTAATTTAAGCAAATAACCGACGAGCTTTTCATGTATATATATTATCCTCACACTCAAGGAAGAAATAACAAGAATCTTACAAGCTTCCGAGTACCGAAATCAGCCTGTTCATGCTTCACCCAAACATTCATAAAGTAATAGTAGATTTAGGATATTACAAGACTTGGGTTTACACACCCCTTAAAGAACAAAACATATAGCCATATTTATATTACAACTCATGGTGACATGATCAAATCAGCCCTCAAAATCCCATGTAAATATACAACACATAGAATATGTACAAGTCCCAAGGTTTATACAAAATATAGATTCCTATATGCAAATGTGATCTTCCTTAACACTCTCAAAACATCCATAAACAATGGACAGCTTCAAGGATCATCTCGAACAGCCCCTACGATAGAAACAACTATCGCTAAGAATATAACTTAGTGGTGTAAAAACTATAGGTTTGGAGCCCTCCAATTAAGCAAATTATCATTCTCATGTCAAGGGCAGCATAATTGAACATAACAAATAAATCAAGTAAACAATATATAAGAGTATCCAGTTTTATATTTAAAGATCCAAATGTCAAGAACACTCGTAGCACAGTTTTCCAAGATATTCAACAACAAGGCTCACCCAACATATACATCATGTCGTCACACCAAGCACAAGAAGGTATCAAGAAGGGTCAAAACCTAATAATCAAGAGAACCAAGAACCATATTAAAAATGGCTTTCTAGTTCATACTTCAAAATGGACAAATTCCATTCTTAAGACGGACTAAAATTCCAGAGTCAAGATGGCAAATAATCTGAATCAAGAGGCATGCCAATAGTGACAAAGTCACAACCACAAGAAGGACAAGGTCCCAACAAGGGTGCCAAGTGATCAAACAATTCGTACAAGTGGGCGAGTTACACAATAGTCTTTAACGTCTTAAAGGATACCAACACGACAATGCAAAGTGACTAGAGGTAATCAAGGTACCAATATCAACTTTCAGATATACCGGCAGTTAAAAGAGTGCAAGTACAAGTTTATACACAAACCTCAGTTCTTTAGCACAAAAACAGTCCAACAAACTTCATGAGTTCAACTCGTAGACCAACCAGCATATCAAAGTCTTCAACTCGTACACGAGGATATACAATCTTAAAAAATGAATTCAAAAACTTATTTACTTTCTAATAGCTCAATAATGATGGCTTAACATAGGGTTATCATCACAAGTAAGCTTAGCCTGTACAAATATGACTTGCTCCCAAAACAGTGATTCTGGCCAGCCTTGTACCTGCTGTCGCAACTTAGATTTGAAAAGGAAAACGGCAAAACTACACTTTATAACCTACATGAAAGATGTAGATACATCTCTTAGGGTTGCAAACAAACAAGAATCACCGCAAAATATATTTTGTACAACAAGATATATTAAAAATACTAACAGTTGTTCATACAGGATTTGTAATTTCAAAATCTGGACAGAACTTGTCCTATGTCGCGTCCCATATTTCGAATCCATAACAGCTAAATCAGTGTTTTCCATAAACATAATAGTTGTAGGTATACGAATTAGCTTTCCAAATCATATTTATGCACTGTTAACTAAGTTCTAGAGCAAGATATATGCATAAAATACCAAACACTACCCAGCTCAGAAGCAGATTTCGTCACTTACCAAAACGAAGTGTGTGTCGAATTCCAGCCGAAAGGGCCAAATTTTTCTCTTGTGATTTTGGAGAACAATCTGTTTAGATATGTTTCTGAGGTTCTAAGACTTGAGGAAAACGAATTTAGTAAAGGAGGTGTGAAAATATATACTCAAACAAGTGTTGTTTATCACTTGGGCAGCTGTCCTTCAAAGATGCTGCCCAAAAGTTTGTGTGATGCCCAAAATGTATACATATACACCTATATGTATATAATTTATACCAACACTTTCAATTCATATGAAATTTTAATTAGAAAAAATTACGTAAATACCCTCATACAATACCTTGAATTACGAGCACAATTTAGTTTAAGCAAGGTTGCAAATATCACAAAATTTCAAGTTCCCAAAATAAGAGTAAAAGATATTGTAGTAATTAAGAAATGATGCATCGACATGCAAGAGTTGGTCTAGTATTTTAGGGGTGTTACAGATGTCATTCGACCTGCATATTTTAATGATGCAGATACATGTTCTTAGGATCCTCAACAAGAGTCTGTTAAGATCACTTCATCCGCTCGTCTGCTTTTGAGTAAGACCTCCTTGGTTTCGGAGGACTCCAATTTTATGAGTTGTTAGTATTAGTAACATTTTGAGTAGTCTTGAGTCTTGTCCTGACACTCGTCTATACATAGTAGAGGCTTCATAGATAGACAGTTTAGGAGAGTCTTTCAATATCAGATGCTTATTTAAAACTTATGTTTCATACTCAATATATTAGTTCAGTTTTGAGATTCAGTAAATTGTTTTAAAACGTTTCTTTCAATTTGATGCTTGTGTTTGTTTGAGTTAGTCCATGACGGTCCATGAGGGGACTAACAATGGTTTTCGAGTGTCGGCCACGTCCAGGGTGTAGGGTGGGGTCGTTACATAATATATATATATATGTGTGTGTGTGTGTGTGACTATAACAACCTAATTTTCTTTAGAACTAATTTTTGACGTTCTATATTTTACTCTCTATAACATTCTACTTATAACAGTGTTGAAATTCTTTATAGAAGTACACTTTTTGTAAAATTAAATCTCTATGATAGCCTTACTCAAATGTTATTGAGTAATAATATTTTGGGATAAGGTAGAAGTACCTCCCTAGACTATGACCCAAATCCCAGAGACACACCTTAACTAAACTAAGGTCTAATTACCTCCCTGAACTCATTTTTTTGTAATTTTGTACACCTTTTTGGCTTACGTGATATCCAAATATCTCCCACGTTCCTCAACTACGTGGAGTCACGGGGTGTGCCACATAAGCCAAAAGGTGTACAATATTGTATATAAAATGAGTCCAGGTGGTAATATGACCTTGGTTTAGTTAAGGTGAGTCTCTGATATTTTGGTCATAGTTTAGGGGGGTACTTTTGCCTTCTCCCAAATATTTTGTAAAAGATATATTATGTATAAAGATAAAATATCACAATATTTATGATAATCGTTATTAGACCTATCAAATTTCAAGTATTAATATATAAGAGAAATATTGTACTTAAATTGTGTCCATCATTTATAGTAATAACCTCAAGAGGAAAGACTATTGGTGACCTTTTTTAAATTGATATTATTTTTCTATTTTGTTGGTTAAGTTTGTTTACAAAATTAAGTAAAGTAAAACTACAATATTACTAAAGAAATGTCACTTTCTCCCCCATAATTAAAATTTGAATGTATTTTGAAATATTTCATTGAAATTGGGTCATTTTAGTATAAAAAAATAATTAGCTCTATGACAATCTGTATTAATCACTTAAAAGCACTTGAATAATGTTCTTTCAATCTATGATTATTTACTAAAAAGCTATTATTTAGTAATATTAATTCTATTTTACAACATTTTGTACTATATAATATGATATACATGTGCAACGCACATGCCGTAAGACTAGTTATTTATAAAACTAAGAACTTGTTCTAGTTAATAAGGTTATACATTTGTTTGTATTGCCTTTTTTATTTTTACATGATTTTTGAAATTGCCAAGAATGTATCAATAAAATTAGTAGCCTAAAACCAAATTATAACAAGAGGCATGCAAGAAAATATTACTCCTTCCATCCCATTTTATGTAAGGTACTTTGACTCGGCACAAACTTAAAGAATGGAAGAAATACTTTAAAAACTTGTGGTCTAAAATGAATGATAAAAATTTGTGTGGCTATAAATCATTTAATTAAGGGTAAAATGGACATTTTAAAGTTAAAGTATTACTTTATATAATAATATGTCATTCTTTTTGGGACTGACTAAAAAAAAAGTAAGTCATATAAACTGGGATAGAGGGAGTGTTAATTTAGGGTTGCTTTTTTTATTCTTACATACTACTTGTTTTTTAGTTTATATTTTCAAAAGACAATAAGCTTTTAACTTCACATAATATTATTATTTATAAGATTAAGAACTAGTTATAGTTAATAAGATGTTAGGCATTTGTTTGGGTTGCCTTTTTTTATTCTTATATGTTTTTAAATCTCTAACAAGAATGTCTCAATAAAGTAGTAGCCTAACACCAAGTATTTACACACATGCACAAAAATATTAATTATTAATTTCGGCGTGCATTCAGATGTTATTATTTATAAAACTAAGAGCAAGTTTTAGTTAATAAGAGGTTAAACATTTGTTTGGGTTGCCTTTTATATTCTTATATGTTTATGGATCTGTGCCAAGAATGTCTCAATAAAATTAGTAGCCTAAAATAAAGTATTTACCCACATGTACAAAAATATTAATAATTAATTTAGATGTGCATTCAAATGCAAAAAAAATAAATACAGTCTTAATCATTCAGTGTACAGATCTAGAGACAACATCTTAATTATTCAACATGTATTCAGATTCAGACATCTTAATCTTCATGAAAATAAATGAGGCCTTAGTGAAGTTCAAGTTAAATCCTATAGTGGTACATGTCATGGTTTTTTTTTACACATTTTGAGTCGGGTGTTTTCCACATAAAATATTATGTTTTTACTTATTGTTCTTACTACTTTTTTGGAACACGTTAGGCAACCTGTTTCACACTTAAGCTAAAAGTTAAGTTAGTAACTTACAAAGTCGTACAGACTAACAATTAAAAATGTAATTTTATTGACAGTGCCTTAATATATCGTATGTCCAAGTAGACATAATGAGTTCACATCCATTACATGTGTCACCGTGAAAGCTGTGATGAAGATTCCTCTGTTCAACATTCCATAGTTTCACAGAAGAGTCAAATGACGCACTACGCAGCCAGACAATGAAACAAAACAACTAAGCTCAAAGAAATAAAAGGTTGGGTGCAATACATTAAATCAACACACACCAAAAATCCAATTTGATGTATCTCTCACGATTATTTTTACTCGCATTGGGAATTACGGGCTAGAGTGCAATCATTCCAAATTTTGGAACTCAACTCTTGCGGCTTTGAAATTTGTTGGGGCTTTAAGCGCACCTTTGAAAGCATTGTACCAAAAACTTAAGAGGTAAGTCAACCCCAATGCACCCAAGGTTGTAAACTAGCGAGCAATGAAGTGAGTAACAATCATGGAGACTAGAGTTTACATACTAAAAAGGATAAAAACACTTTAGATGATTTCTCCCTGTCTACCTAGACCTTGATAGGCAAAGCAAAGGATATTTCCTAGTGGAAGGCAAATCAGTTGGGTGAGGAAGGAATGCATTGCCAAAGATGAGATGGGGGGGTGAACAATTGGTAAGTTTTGATGTCATGGATTAGGGAGAGGATGATGAAGAATGAAAGGGGAAAATATGTAAAAGGGGTTAATTTTTAATCCAGGATTCCTATCCCAACTCAATCTCCTTCCAAGATGAAACAATCAATTAGAACAACGGCATGATGGGACAAAATATGCCTAGAAAAAATAAATAAAATATTTTTATGACTTCATTTTCTTAAAAAGTAACTTTAATAACATATCCTCATGTATTTGTGACAATCTGAGAAACTAATCTCGAATATATCAATATTTTGATCAAATTCAATTAACTTTTTTTGCGAATAAAATTTCAAAGTTAACTACTAAATAACCTTGTATTTAGTAGGTCCGGTTATGTGTCAAGTAGCTCAGTTTTTTCATAGAGACACTCAGTTGTATATGAGTCTCCCTAATTATCTTTTATAAGGCTTGGCAAGAGGTACCCCTTCCTCATTATCCTTGTATAGAACCCACAACACAAAGTGGGTCTCCATTTTAGGCTGTTTATTTAAAAATGATTTTAGTCCAATATTGTAAACATGATAGATAGCAATAAATAAGTCCACCTCTTATCTCATTTTATATCAACATATTTCATTTATGTTTTAAAAAAGGGTCCATGTTCTTGCATAGTTAAATCCAATAAATTTTAAAGAGAAGGTTACAAATAATAATGCCATAAAAAATTAACTTAAAATTAGAATGAAAGATAAATATTCTGCGTGAGAGATAAAAAAGAAGGTAAATTATTTTTCCTAACATATAATGTATTTATTACATAAATTATGATTGAGAATTTACTTTCATAAATTAAATCTTAGTCATTAAATTGAATTTATATCATATGTGAATAATCCAAGCAAGAAATTGGAAAGACAAAGAAAAGAGCTCTTTGGTCCAGAAGAGAACTTGAAGGTACAAGGCAATTACACCATATGCCACGTTACTTATTTTTTTTAAAAATCATTGATACTAAAGATTATATATATTGTCACTAAACTAATAAATTTCCTACCTTTGAGTATTGTTGATTGGTTATGAACTTATGATTAATGCAAATATTCTTTTTGATAAGTTAACTTAGTGGACCATAAGAAAATTTCCCTAGTCAAAATTCATGGAATCTTAGGTTTTAGCTAACTAGTTAGAGTATGGACAATATATATTATTAGTCAATAATTCAATAATTATTTTTTCAAGTGTAATTAATAATTAGTGGACCAAATTAAATGTATCCTTTGAGAAATGGCTATATAAATCACTCTTCCTCTTTTCTTTTCTTTTTTTCACTTACCGAGTCATCTCTATATACAACAAGTTTCATCATTTAGTTTTTTTAGCAGTAGTCAGGGCTTCAAGCTACAATCAGTGACCACCATTGGTGCATTCACAGGCATAGTGATCATCCTCACGACATTTGTAGCAACAGCCACCGGCACCTCGGCCACCTCCACCAGGGCCACCACTGGAGTATCTACCACCTCCACCATCATTTCCTTTCAATCTAGGTACACTCCCTAGCAAAGTGGCCATTCTAGCCACACTAAAAACAACAATTTCCTCCACCACCTCTTCCGCCGCCATAACCGTTGCCTCCACTATATCCACGATTACCTCCACTGCATCCACCTTCAAAGTGGTTGATATGGTAGTGGATTTTATCATTTATTGGATTTAACTATGCAAGAACATGGGCGCTTATTTTTTAAAATAAAAATATATTGATACAAAATGAGAAAAGAGTTGGACATATTTTAGTTTGATATTGAGTATTTAGTCACTCTAATTTTCAGAAAAAAGTTGTATTTGCATAGAACCTACAACACATGTGAAAGAATACTGTAAACATGATGATGTTTGCGTAATCCAGACACGACTCCCAATGCAAGTGTCTACGATTGTACAATAGTAAAGTAACCCAACCAAGGGTTGGGGTCGAATCCCAAAGGAGTGGGCTTGAAAATTAATAGAAAAATAAAATTTAGTTCTAATTAGTCATAGCTAAAAACATTATTGAATATAAACATATTAAATATAAGGGGTGACGCAAGCGTCAATTATCAATGGGAGGTTTGTAAACAAGTAAAGAGCAAAATCAGCAAAAATAAGGAGAGATACGGATATAGAGACGGGGTTCTTGGGATGTGATAGGAATACGGGTTAGACTAGACTATTGGTTGCATGCTTTTGATAGTAAATTCGTTGAGTATTTGCGACTAGGCTAGACTATAGTGCGGGTAAATTCACTCTCAAGCAACTTACCCGAAATCAAATGGGTTCCTCTTGGACACCCACTTGACGCATGAAGAACATCATCTGCCTTAGAAAACTCATTCTCTCAAGCTGAATGTGTGGGAGAAGGACTAGGGTTCACTCTCTCGAGCTGAACCTCATATCGACCCACTCCCACCGGCCATCAATTTAGTGGTCTTAGTTTTACTACCTCTCTCTCGAGCAAGCCGTAAACACAAAGGTGAAATCGTATTTGCAACTATAATTTCATTAAGTTCCACCACAACTACTAAACGAAATCACATTTACACAACAAATAATCCATCAACAAGAAAGACCCAATAGATAATTTGACCCATATTCACAAAATCACACCCCAAGAATTGGGTTTTAGCTACATATGCAAAAGAGGTAAAAATGTATACCTATCTCAGTTTCCATAATGGGTATGCAAGATTAAGTCTTAAAATAGGTCAAAAGTTAAGAATCCACAAGACCCAAGTCCAAAATCTTGGAGTTGAAACCCTTTGAATCTTCAAGTTCTTCAAAACCCTCTCCAAGCTTAGAACTCAAAATTCTATGTTAAAAATTATATATTAAAAATCTTATATTAAGCTACAACTCTCAATGAGTATTTATAGTTTTCAAAAATTTGTGTTGCAGTGGATCATTCGGCGTTGTTAGTCGAGATTGCCGATCAACTCAGCGATCCACCCTTTGGTAGGCTTCATCGTTGTCTTGCTCTATCCCTCAGCATCATCGTGTTTTGGATCATTGGGTGACATAGTACTTCTTTGCGAAACTGCTCAACGACACGCCGAGATGTTGACTACTCCTTTTCACCGCCGATTTGATCCTTTCTTTCAGGGTACAGCACACTGGAACAAAAGGTGAGGATAAGACCTTTCGGCGATTCTCAGATCTTCATTTCTTCATTTTTTCAGTTGCCTTTGTTCCTCTTTTTCTAAGTAGCATCCATGCTTTCCCTTAAACTCCAAATATCTGAAACTTAAGGGTTCCATCAAATATTGAGATAAAATATGCATTTGAGGATACTAATTCTATCAAAATATATGGACTCATCAACACCCCAACTTAAACTTTTGCTTGTCCTCAAGCAAACTCAAGTTCAACCATTCAAAAAGGGTATCTCGAGCAGTGCTACACAAGACTCAATCATGAATCACACAACAAGACTCAATTTACTTATGCAAAGATCAAATGTGCACTCAATGTTTCAAGTTGTGACTCACCAATATAAAAAAAACATCTCATGCTCACAATACTTGCTTCAAATGCAAGTTCAAGCTCAACCAAAGTGTTCAAATGCCATCACAAAAGGAATGATTCCATATTCACACACAAAGGTTTAATCCTTTAAAGTTCCGGAATCAAATGCAACGCTCATACTCACAAAGAAGAACACAATGCATAATTTCACCCATAGGTTTGCCTGTATTTTCCTAATCAACACTTGCTTTAGCTCACTCAAGATCAAGAAGGTCTTTTCAAGGCTTGTAATGGGGTTGAGTGCAAAGGTATGGTCATTTAGGCTCACTGACTTTCATCCTCATGAAATGTGGTACTCACAACGCTTCCTTTCCTCTTCCTTTCATCATTTTCTGTTGTGCTCATAAGTCATCCTATTATTCACTTTCCAGTTATTGTTTGGAAACCCCATTTCTTTTGTACTTTATTTCACAACTTTCTTTTTCATTCTTTTTATTTTTCTTTCTCTCTTTTTTTTATATAGAGGGGTTCCATTTTTTTCTCAAAACCATTGGTAAGAGGAGACTTTCCTTGCACTTCCTGACTTGCCCTTATCTTTTCACCACACCCCCAACTTAGGCTTTTGTCCTAAGTTGGCTATTCAACTAACCATAACTTCATGAGGATTATTGGTGAATGATAAAGAAAGGTCATGGCTTTCATCAAGTTTCTTCCAAATAAAGGGAAATCTCAAGGGGTGTTTAAAAGCGGTTCACACACTCACAAGGTAGGTCACAAAAGAGGTATATGTCATATTGGCTCACAATCTTAGAAGTTCCTAAGATCATATCAAGAGATAGCATCACTTAGTTGACCGGACCAACGGGGCAAATTCTAGCATCCATCATGCATAGTTCATAGGTAAGCTCATCACACTAGGCATTGACACTATAAGTCAAACAAGACTCCATAATTTCGCAAGTGTGCAGTGATCATCACAAGAGACTCAATTCGATACTAGGCTAGTCATAACGAGATACAAAGAGTTCACATAATGTCTATTCAACTTCATTTGACCTCATTGTAGTTGCGTATTCATGTTCGTTTGATTGAGAGCACTATTCAAGTCATCGGTATTGATCAGAACCGAGACTCAAAATTTGCAAAAGAACAGCCACATTCAACATACGAGAGGTGGTAAAAATTTTCAGATGGGTCAAAATCATTTTGTAATTTAAAATAAAAGGAGCCACAAACTCAAACATCTACCAGTATTTAACAAAATTATAGCTTACAACCCAAATACATAAAAAAAACATAATTCACGAATATCACACAAAGGTGGGCCTCACCCCACCATAAATAAAAGAAATTTGTCCTCAAATGCAATTAACACAAAATCCAAATGTCAAAATAAAGTAAGACAGATAGGGAGGTAAAGAGGGGATCCTGGCTAATCGGTCCCTCCATCTGTCTGGTCATCAGTCCCCGAGGTCACCTCAGAGGGAACAATAGTGCCAACTTCACCAAGGTCTGTTGATTGTGAGTTTGCTAGAAAGACATTCACTGCTCTGCAAAATCCCTTGGCCCATGGAGGAGTATTAGGGTCTAGGGTGATGGTTTTCCTAGCAGGAGTGGGCCTCCTGACCTTGCCTTTCCCAGTAGTTGTGGATAGTTTCGAAGCTTTTCCTTTGGACGTAACTGCATCTTTCTTTATCGCAATTCCTTTGGACTTCTCTTGAGCTAGCGTTATTCTTTCACTAGCTTTAGGTTTAGTCATGTCTGCAAAATCTCGAAGAGAAGTTAGAGAAATATTTGACAAAGGCACTGATAAGCTTCGTCGACTCTTTCGGCGAGTAGCCGATATCATTTGGCGATCTAGAGTTAGTCCGCTGAAAAGCTATAGTGCACAGAGATCCAGGGGGGTTGACAATGGTAAAGCGAGACTTTCAGCGAGTCGCCGAAAGTCTTTGGCGACCTTCACTTTCTCGCAGAAAGTTATAGAATTAACAACAAATTTATCATTAAATTAAAGGAGAGATGGGTATGTTAGACGAAACACCGAGTAATTAGGCGAGCTTAACCTAACTCACCAAATGGCTCAACATACCTATTTTCAACCCATCATCTCGAATTTTACCCTGTAACCCCTGAAGACAAAATCAAAGTATGCACTAGTAAAATCAAGGTATGAACCAAAGCACCCAAACACAATCCTTTGAATTTTAATCCAGATTAAGTTATACAATCACTGGAATTCAACAGTCACAACTACTCGAGCAAAATTGTCAAATTAAAGCATGTGTGTAAACAATCTAGTCTTATCTGGCAGGGTCAGAATACTTTCAACAAGACCTGGTTATTGCAAATGAGCATTAATTTGAATAAAATAAATTTGGGGAATAGAAAATTGACTTTTTGTGTTGACTACGAAATGATTGAAACACTAGGCGACAAGGTAATCCAAATTCGAGCACAAATCAACCAAAACACAATAGAGATGCAACGATATTGAAACTAAATTTAGGTGTGAGTTTGTAAAGTTTGAAAATGAGGGAGAGCGTAGGAAATTGAAACTTTTAAACCTTTAGCTTAAAAAACTACCAGTTCTTGACCACTCGGCGACATTAGTCGTGAGCACCAAACTATTCGACGTCACACCGAGCAATCACATTCGTCGCCAATTTTTACAGAATCCCCCAGTTAATTGGGGAGTCAAAATCGACAAGAATTTCCTACGTTCGTCGAGTTTTACAGACTCCAATGTAAGTTGGTCTTGAGTCTAATAGTGGTCTTGTTCGGGGTCGCCAAACCATTTGACTATTCACTGATTGGACCTGTTGCTCGCCAATATGCACTTTTTGATCATTTTCCACACTTCCATCTGCACAATCAACACACCATTATTTTATCAAAGAAACATAAAGCAATAAAGGGTTTTGGGTTGCCTCCAAAACAGTGCCATAGTTAATGTCATGGCACGATGCAAGTCATCCTTCAAACCTCATTTCTGGGGTTGACCTTATTGTCACTAGGCAAACCCCTTTGCTGTCTTGAATTGAGGTGCGACGAGATATGACCCATTTTGGTGTCTAACTGCTTGATCAAAACTGAATGGGAGGTGACGGTTTGGCTAAGGATGGACACTTCTTCTTTCATGCCTTTTAACATTTTGTCTGACCCTTCAACTTTATTGAGAATACGTGAGAGCATATCCTCAGACCTACCACCTTCTGAGTCCTTGGGCTTTTGGAGCTCATGGGAAAGTACATATCTATCCTTCTCCCCATCGTTCGAATTCGAATTACGGTCCCTCCATTCATGATCTCGATCCTTCCAGCCTTCGTCTCTAGCCCATCCTTGGTTACCACCCTACCTTGGGTAGTTTGAGCGATAGCCACCGCCTTGGTTGGCTATAAAGTTTACCTCCTCGTTATACAATGCTTCAAACTTAATCTCCTCAGAATTTGCACACCCGATCCCCACGGCATTAAAACCACGGGCACCAATCCCCATGACATTTTTGGATAGAATATCACGCTGTCTCATTATCTTGGCCATGTTTTGGTCTCTCTCATGATCTTTTTCAAATTTGCTCCTTAGATAGCTTGAAGGTGATAGGAGAGACTTGGTCCTCGCGAGTGTACCACGCTCTATTGATAGTTGTCATGCCATCTAAAAGTTCAGCTGCTACTGCATATGACTGCTGCATTAAGCTTCCAAGAAAAAGTTGGTCAGGGACCCCTTTGCTTACCGAGTCCAAACTCCGGTAAAAGTATTGAAGCAACACATTATTGGGTAAACCATGGGTTGGGCATTAAAGCACCAAATCTATAAACCGTAACCAAGTCTCATGTAGAGGCTCTCCTTCCAAACGCTTAAATCTCTGAATGCTATCCCGAAGGGTCATCATCTTTGAGGGAGGGAAAAATCGCACCTGAAATGAGGTTACCAATTCCTCCCAGGAAGTGAGGGATTCACACGGCAGCCATTTGCCTCCCATCAATGACAAAGGGAATAATCTTAACTAGACTGACTCGTGAGAGATGTTTTTGAATGAGAATGGCCCTCACACATCCACAAAGTTTCGAAGATGCTCATGAGCCAACCCGCTAAAAAGTCCCTTTAATTGCAAGAGTTGCAACATAGTGCTTGTTATGTGGAACATTGCATTTCCCTCGACTGGAGGTAACCAGATAGCTGCAATACCTCCCATTAGATGAGGACCATTGATGTTGGGCTCCTGGACATCGTTGGGATTTCCGATATCTTCTTTGTGGCCCACCTAGCTACCATTGCTACCGTTAACACACATGCTTCTGAAATATTCACCTAAGCAAACAAAACTAAACTAAAGATTAAGTGAGTAAACTACAGCTAAGAAGAACAAAAATTCTACTAATCTAAGAATTATCAAGTAACTCCACTTCCCGGCAGCGGTGCCATTTTGATGTTTGCGTAATCAAGACACAACTTTCAATGCTAGTGTCTACCATCGTACAATAGTAAAGTAACCCAACCAAGGGTTGGGGTCGAATCCCAGAGGAATGGTCTTGAAAATTATACAAAAATAAAACTTAGTTCTAATTAGTCATTGCTAAATACATTATCGAATATAAACATGTTAAATCTAAGGGGTGACGCAAGCGTCAATTATCAATGGGGGATTTGTAAACAAGTAGAGAGTAAATCAGCAAAAATAAGGGAGATACGAATATGGAGACAGGATTCTTGGGATGTGACAGGAATATGGGTTAGACTAGACTATTGGGTACATGTTTTTGATAGTAAATCCGTTGAGTATTTGTGACTAGGCTAGACTATAGTGGGGTAAATTCTCTCTCGAGCAACTTACCCCGAATCAAATGGGTTCATATCGGACACCCACTTGCCGCATGAAGAACAACCTCCGCCTTAGTCCACTCACTCTCTCGAGCTAAGTGTGTGGGAGAAGAACTAGGGTTCCCTCTCACGAGTTGAACCTCATGTCGACCCACTCCCACCGGCCATCAATTTAGTAGTCTTAGTTTTACGACCTCTCTCTCGAGCAAACCGAAAACACAAAGGTGAAATCGTATTTGCAACTACAATTTCATTAATTTCCACCATAACTACTAAACGAAGTCACATTTACACAACAAATAAATCATCAACAAGCAAGACCCAACACATAATCTAACCCATATTCACAAAATCACACCACAAGAATTGGGGTTTTAACTACACATGCAAAAGAGGTTAAAATGTACACCCATCTCAGTTTCCATCAATGGAAATACAAGATTAAGTCTTAAAACAAGTCAAAAGTGAAGAATCCACAAGACCCAAGTCCAAAATCTTGGAGTTGAAACCCTTTGAATCTTCAAGTTCTTGAAAACCCTTTCCAAGCTTAGAACTCAAAATTCTATGTTAAAATTTATACATTAAAAATCTGATATTAAGCTACAATTCTCAACGAGTATTTATAGTTTTCAAAAATCTATGCTGCAGTGGATCATTCGACGTCGTTAGTCGAGATCGCCGATCAATTCGGTGATCCGCCCTTCGGTATGTTTCATTGTCGTCTTGCTCTATCCTTCAACATTGTTGTGTTTTGGATCATTGGGTGACATAGTACTGCTTCGTGGAACTGCTCGGTGACACACCGACTGCTCATTTTCACCACCGATTTGATCCTTTCTTTTAGGGCTCAGCACACTGGAATAAAAGGCGAGGATAAGACCTTTTGGCAATTCGCCAAATGGGTTCGGCGATTCTCAGATATTCATTTCTTCGTTCTTTCAGTTGCCTTTGTTCCTTTTTTCTAGGGAGAGGCTAAAATGTGGTGGCAGTCTCATGTTGAGTGTTGACCAGCAAACGCACCACCTATGACTTGGGCAACATTTTCTAGCTTCTTCAAAGAGAAGTATATACCCCGGACTTTGAGGGACATGACAAGAGATGAGTTTCTGATTATTGAGTAAGGGAAGATGTATGTTGTATCTTATCTAGCGAAAATTTGTGATTTATTTAGGTATGCCACCCAACTTTGCTTTAGTCCACAAAAGAGGATTCACCTCTTTGTGAAGGGATTGAGGTAAGATTTGCGGAGTCAAGCTTTATAGATAGTTGCTTCTGTAAAATATTTTCATGAAGTTGTTGACTTTTTTATAGAGGTAAGGGGTGAAGTCAGATGAATTTTCCAAGGTGAAACATTAAAGAAGTTCTGTATGGGAGGTGAGCTTGATGGTTCTTACTCTAGAGGCCATAGTTCTGGGGTGTATCCATCTCGTACTATTCAGTCTTTATTGCAGTTTCAATTGAGGGTTATCTTCAGTCTTCTTCTTCTTCAGAGAGACCTACTTTCAACTCTAGGACTTGTTATAGATGTAGTGAGGTTGAGCATATCAGGAAATATTGTTCGAGGTAGAGCCAGACTCGTTATGACCAGAGTTACACAGACCCAACGCTTAGAGGTAGCAGTGGTTATGGTAGAGGGAATCATTCTGGAGGAGGTGATAGCTAAGCTAATGGTGGTCACCAGTCCGTTCGGGGTGGCCGGTAGGTTGGAACTGCTGGAGCGCAGCCCCGTAGGCGCAATGGTTAGACAGGGCTAAAGCCCATTGTTACGCTTTCCCCATGAGGCTAAAGGCATCTGATTTTGCTATCAAATGTACTCTTCTAGTCTGTGATCGCATGACTTCCGTATTGTTTGATCCTAGATCCACTTTTTGTTATATACACCCTCACTAGCTAATGGACTTGAATTGCATTGCGACTTACTTGACATACCTATTCATGTTTCTACTTAGGTGGGTGAGTTTGTGCAAGTTAAGAAGGTGTATAGGTCTTGCCTTTTGACTGTTTTTGGGTGGAGGGGGGGGCGGGGTGGGGAGGAGGTAAAACTTATGTAGATTTCATTATTTTGTAGATCGTAGACTTCGATGTAATTTTGGGTGTGACTTGTCTTTCTACAAGCTATGCTATCTTAGATTGTAACACTAAGACTGTGAACTGGGACAAGCCTGGGATAAATCTGCTAGTGTGGGAGGTGACTATCTTCCCGTCCCAGTTTGGATTATCTCTTTTCCTTGGGCTAAGAGGTTGGTGTGTAAGGGTTGTTCAACTTTCTTGGCAGATCCCTGGGATGATATTTAAAAAGTGCCTTTGAGTGAGTCTATTTCTATAGTCTATGAGTTGGTGGATGTTTTTCTTGCAGACCTGCATGGTATACCACCAGACAGGAATATTGATTTTTGTATTGACCTGAAGCTGGAGACTTACCCCATGTCAATTTTACCTTACAGAATGGCCCGAGCTTTGTTGAGGGAGTTGAAGGCTCAACATCAGGAATTGTTAAATAAAGGTTTTATTATCCCTCACTTAGTGTGATTATCAAGGAAAATCAGGGGTGGGATCAACTGATAATCAACATAGTGTCATAAGTACATTATGTGCAACAGTTGATGTGGATATCCTTAGCTAACTGGATCTATTAGGTATCTCAACATAGGACAAAGTATTTACTTCGCAAGTGTACGAATCTATGTATTTCAAAGATGATAGTATAACAAAGTTGCCAGTAGGACTGAATCAGTAAATAATGTTTTCAAAAGAAGTATTTGAAAGCACCACGCTTATTACGAAGACTTTTAAAGCAATAAAATAGTTGAGACATGACGGTGTAGGTATCCTTACCTAACTGGATATAAAATCTATATTGACAAAGAATAAATAGTAGTTACTTCACCAAACTGTGATGGTTTTCTTTGTCGCAAACGCTAGATGATTTGACGCAGAGAAATTACCAGATGATAGTATAATCAAGAAGATGCATATAGTCTTGAGAGCTGATTCAACGGAAAAAATTAAAGAGAAAGACTCTTAAAGTAAGTTTAGCCTAGTTTAAGGGAGAAACTTAAAACATTCAAAAGTGATAGGCATCAACATAGCTTTATGTATGAATAACTTTAGCCTAGTTGACAGGTCAAACTTAAAGCTTTTAAAAGTTATAGGCATCTACATAGCTTTAGGCATGAAGTTCAACCCATAGTTTGCTATTGACAGGAATTTTTTATGCTTGCTGTATTGGAGGTAAAGCAGATGGTAGATGCATTTGATTTGGAATAGCTGAATAGTTGTTCACTTTACAACTCAAGTCTATGTTACTAATATAGTATATTATATTTTTTTGTGTGTTGAGTTTGTATCGTAATGAAAGTTAACTCAAGTTTGATCTCATTTATACTTCTATATATGTAATACTGCCTTACATTCCTGGGGTAGCAAATATGGATGACCCCTATTGAGATGATAACTAATGTGTAACGACTCGAAAAATGATAGGTTAAACTAGAGCCTACATGTGGGGGGTTAACGTAAAGAGTTAAGGGCAAGGGCTATGGATATTTGGTGTAGACCATGGTTTGGGAACCTATGTTACCTAAAACTAGTCCTAGCTACTACCTTCCTAGATTAGGTGTGGTCCTAGATGGTGCCCCTCACGACCCGTTAAATTAGGTGTGGTCCTAGATGGGCTACCTTAAGTTGAGGGTGTTTGACTAATTTCATTTTAATTATTAATGTGTGGGGTTGATTTTAATTGTTTTATATCACTAGTATATATAGTTTTAAGTCCTAAAACAATTCATTTACTCCTTATTTCCCCAAATCAAAAGTAAGAGTTTTTCCTTTCAAAAATTCTCTCTCTAGAAGTTCCCAAAGAAGAAGAAGAAGAAGAAGAAGTGGGAGCTAGAGTTGTGGTTTCAAGGAATTTTTCCTTCAAATTTCTTGGGGAATCACAAGAAAGGTATCGTGATCCTTCATCTATGGGTAGCTTTCAACCCTAGAGTAAATTCAAAGTGATTTTTCAAAGTTTTCAAGTTCATGAAAAACCTAGGGTTTTACTCAATCTCATGGGTTCCTTCTTCAAACGATTTCAAATGGTTATTAATGACAAATTATGATTGTATTAGTGTTTAGTTGATTATTTATGATGAAAATACTCTATGAACCCATGATTTCTCTCAATTCCTAAATTGTGCCTTTATGAAGGGGGGTTTCTTGATTATGAAAGCTTATGAATGGAATATGTCTAAATTGATTTGGGTTATTGAATTGTATCATTATCTATGCCTTAATTATGGTAAATTTTTGGTGTGTTGATGATTTGAGATTCATGGCCTTATAGGCATAATATGAGGAATTGAAGTCTTATCATAATATGTTGTATATGAATGTTAATCCAATGAAGTTGATGTGATCATGTCTAGAATGTATTTGCTTTATTTTTGAAAGGCTATTTCTCAATTTGACACTCATGAATGTTGATGATAGAATGTGAAGGGTTCCTATGGTGTGATTTTCTAACTTGAATTGGTAGGCTTAGCCATCCTTTTATTTTATAAATGAAAGTAATGGGGATTGATGTATCTTTAATTGGTAGGCTAAGGAACCCTTTCTTGTATTGTTGAATGTCTACTAACTTGATGAATATGAATCGATAGGCTTAGGGCATTCTTTTCACAAATGAATGATGAACTATTCTAGGCTATGTCTTGAACCGATAGACCTTGTGTTGGTAGCCCTCATGATGAGTCTACAAACTAATGTGATGATAAACCTTGAATTGGTAGTCCTAGTATTGGAAGCCCTTTCATGTGTGAAATGATGAACCTTGTATCGGTTGGCCCAATGTTTATGGCACCCTTCTTGGAAGGTCGATGAGCTATCCATTATATACAATGAATCGATAGGCTTATGGCATTCCTTTCATGTGTAATGATGTGTCTTGGGTCGATAAGCCTATGGCATTCCTCTCAAGCACAATAATGCAAAGTAAATGAAATACTCTATGGGAATGAAGGCTAAGCACCGAGTGGATATGGTAAGGTGGAAACTTTCCCAATGTTAGACTAGAGTTCCAATGAACATCTTCCTTTCCCATAACTATGTGCCCACATAGGATTTTCGCCAGTGGATTCTATCCAAGATGAATGTACCTAGTTTTACCTTAGGCAAGTAGGACATTTTTTTATAGTGTGGGGCAATACGACACCAGATTCCATTGTTAGCTCTCATGATCTATGTTGGTTAGTGCCTATTCCTATCATGTGAGATGTGCATTATGGTTTCTTGAAAAGTTCTATGAAGTGTGAGTGGTATAATGGGATGGCATCCATGCATTGCATGAGTAGGCTTTGAGAGGGTCATACTGAGTTCTCTAAGTCTGAATGACTAATGTATGAAAGTGTCCTAAATGAAGTTATTGAAGAATGTTGACTCTTAAATGCTTAATGTGATGATGCATGCTATACTTGGGTTATATTTTGAGTTATTTTCCCTTGTCATGTCCTATGAATGTTATGTCTCTTATGTATGGATATTGTGAAAAGGTGAAAGAAATGAATGGTAGGTTCACTTTTGGTGACCTTAATGTGGTACTTTAGTGTGGATGGTGGTATGGGACGCTATCAATACATTGTACAAGGTATAGCATGAGGGTTACTTGAGATGAAGGTCTAATGTGAAGGTAAAGGGTTTACATGTTGTCAAATGTGATATCATGACTTGTATGATGATTATACTTGTATTTAATATCTCTTAAACTATTGTACATGATATTTTTAAAAAGTGGCATAATGCATGGTTTCCAACCAAAATGTCCCCTTTTAAAACATGTTTTTGCATGGTCATCATGCTTAGTTCATTTTTTGTGTGCTAACCCATATTTCTCTTATCTTACTACAAGTGTAGGTTTCGAAAAGTGAGTTTCTATCCATCTAGTTCAAGGGCTTGGGTTGAGATTCCTCCAAGAACAAGTGGTATGTCCTCATAGATTGAGGACAAGGACTTTTGAAGTTTCTTTTCTTTCATGTAGTAGACATTGTTAGAGTTTTCGATTGTGAAGGGTCGTGACCCTACTTTAGTTTTACAAGATATTGTTTAGATGGCCATGTGAGACTTTAGACTTCCACTGTATTTTTAAATGAAGTTTTGATTGTTAGGATTTAAATAGGTTTTAATTCCGCAGTATTTCTATATATCAAATGTTATGAAGGCTAATAGGCTTGTACGAGACCCCTTCGGGATCAAGTACGCCGTATAACATCCAGGGTATAGGCTCGGGTCGTTACAAACTTGGTATCTGAGCACAAGATTTTAGAAATGGTTTTTAGGATTGATGTCTCACAAGCCACGTCTTGTAGAGTCTTGTTCATCGGTGTTAGTTGTGACACATCTATGAGTGAGAGGCTATAGGAAGTTAAACTTCTTTCATTATTCTTGAAGTCATGCCTTAGAGTGTAGTTCTATAAGTGTACTTTTCCTAATCCTTCTCTTCTGTTTATAAGATATGAATACAAGAAGGGCGCCCGCAAGAAGAGTGGAAGAGAAAGTTATGAATGAGGGAGTTCCTCCCCAAGATCCTTAAGGTCCACAAGGTGACCAAGTTCCACAAGAAAATGAAGTTTCGGTTGATGCTCCGACCATGAATAATGATGAAATTAGGTCGGCTTTTCTAAACTAGGCCCAAGCTATGATGGCCCAAGTTACTAGAGATATGGGGCCTAGAGGGAATGCTAGTGAGACTACTGTGGCTTCTAGGTTGAGGAACTTTGTGAAGATGAACCCTCTAGTTTTTCTAGGTTCCAAGGTTGGAGAGGATCCCCAAGACTTTTTGGATGAGGTGTCTAAGATAGTCAATGCTATGGGAGTGACCTCTATTGAAAAAGCGGAACTTGTCGATTACCAATTGAAAGATGTTGCCCAAATTTGGTTTACTCAATGGAAGAGATATAGGCCTACATGAGCGAGGTCTATAGATTAGGAATTGTTCAAGGAAGCCTTCGTTGGTAGGTTCTTTCCCCGTGAGAAGAGGTAGGCTAAGACGAAGGAGTTTATCAACCATAGGCAAGGTAACATGAGTGTCCAAGAGTACTCCTTGAAGTTTACCTAATTGTCTAAGTATGCCCCATCTTTGGTGTCTAACCCTAGAGATGAGATGAGTAGGTTTGTTACCGGTATGTCTGACCTAGTTGAGGAAGAGTGTCGTACAGCGATGCTCCATGATGACATGAACATTTCTAGACTTATGGTGTATGCTCAATCTATTAAGGAGTCCAAACTGAAGAGGAAAGAATAGGGAGTTGAAGAGGTCTAAGTTCGATGAGCAAGGTCAACCTAGGTTCAAGAAGAGAGCTCCAAACCAAGATTCTTCAAGTGCTCCTAAATTTAACCAAGAGAAAGGTGGTGAATCTCAATTTTCTAAACCTACTTGCACCACTTGTGGTAAGAAACACTATGGGAAGTGTTTAGCAGGCACTAGTGGGTGCTATGGGTGTGGAAAAATTAATCATCAAGTGAGATATTATCCTACTCTTACGACCAAAGGAAGGGAGGCCAAACAAGCTTCTCTTAGTGGCCCGGATCTTAATGATCCAAAGAGGAATTGTTTCTATGCTCTTAAAGCTAACAAGGGCAAAGGATCTAATCCGGATGAAAGCACCGGTAAGTGATAGTTCCTTTTGGTTGTGAATGTCTTGTTGAAGTTTCTATGTTATTTTTCATGTTAGCCTTAGTTGGGTTTTCTCCTAAGTGGGGGATGGTATTTTGAATAGTAGGTTGTGGTGAGTTTTGATATCCTTGTCACATTTTTCTATTCCTAATCAAGCTTGAGATCAAGAGTTCCTTGTAGCTTGTTTCATGTTGTGTAGTCATGTGTGAAAATGTGTTTCCATGATCTCCTTATGTTATGCATGTTTTAATGAAATTTATGTTTAAATGAGAACATGAGTTTCATGATTTTGTTCCTTATGTTCATATGCATCTATGATGAGTTGCCTAAATACTTCATAAGTTGACTTGTTGAGCATGTTTAAATGTGTTTTTGGAAAGAGTTGCATAATTGCCTTATGATTTTGTAATGAGCATGATGTGAGTTGGAGAATGAAGTTCCTCTAACGAAATGAAAAATGTTGATGTCTTGGTGCATAATGAGTTTATAGAAGTAGTTCCTACTTTCTTGTATATGCATTGAGTTTGATGATGTGGAGTTGATGTTTCCTCCTATGAATGTGTGAATTATATTGATGTGTCATGCATGATGGGATGCTAGTCTTGAGTCGTTATCCCTTATAGTATTAAAAGTGTCATTCGAGGACGAATGTTCCTAAGTGGGGGATAATGTAATGACTCGAAAAATGATAGGTTAAACTAGAGCCTAAACGTGTGGTGTTAATGTCAAGAGTTAAGGGCAAGGGCTATGGATTTTGGGTGTAGGCCATGGTTTGGAAACCTAGGCTACCTAAAACTAGTCCTAGCTACTTCTTTCCTAGACCATGAGGGTCTTCACCACCCGTGGTCGCCACCACGAGTCGTGGTGCCACCCGTGGTTGGCTAGGCAGTAAGCCCTAGAATGGTGCCAAGCCAAGGCACCCCTTCACGAGCCACTTCACGGCTCGCGGTCTTGACCACGGACCATGGGAAGGGTCGTGGGGTTACCTTAGCTTTAGCAGGGTTGTGTCTTGATGAGGGTGCTACTGCCCCAAAGACCATGGGCACCACTACGAGCTGTGGTGCCCTAGACGGTCCGTCAAAGTGGTCATCAAGATCATTTGGTATGCAAGGCAAGCAAGGCAACTTTGCCAAGCTACAACCTCCATGACCACGACCATCACCACGACTCGTGGTCTTGACCACGGATCGTGGGAGGTCTCGTGGATTTTCCATATTCCTTTTTAGGGCTTGCCAAGTTGGAGGAGTACACTGCCTAGGGGACCACGGGCACCACCACGAGCCGTGGTACACCTCAAGACCTGTTAAGTTGGGCGTGGTCCCTGACGGGCTGCCTTAAGTTGAGAGTGTTTGAGTAATTTTATATTAATTATTTAATGTGTGGGGTTGATTTTAATTGTTTTATATCACTAGTATATATAGTTTTGAGTCCTAAAACAAGCCATTTACTCCTTATTTCCCTAAATCAAAACAAAGAGTTCTTCCTTTCAAAAATTCTCTCTCTAGAAGTTCCCAAAGAAGAAGAAGAAGAAGAAGAAGTGGGAGCTAGGGTTGTGGATTCAAGGCTTTTATCCTTCAAATTTCTTGGGGAATCACAAGCAAGGTAAGGTATGGTGATCCTTCATCTAGGGGTAGCTTTCACCCCTAGAGTAAATTCAAAGTGATTTTTCGAAGTTTTCAAGTTCATGAAAAACCTAGGGTTTTACTCAATCTCATGGGTTCCTTCTTCAAACGATTTAAAATGGTTATTAATGACATATTATGATTGTATTAGTGTTTAGTTGATGATTTATGATGAAAATACTCTATGAACCCATGATTTCTCTCAATTCCTAAATTGTGCCTTTAAAAAGTGGGTTTGTTGATTACGAAAGCTTATGAATGGAATATGTCTAAATTGCTTTGGGTTATTGAATTGTTTCATTATCTATGCCTTAATTATGGTAAATTGTTGGTGTGTTAATGATTTGAGATTCATGGCCTTATAGGCATAGTATGAGGAATTAAAGTCTTATCATGATATTTTGTATATGAATATGTATCCAATGAAGTTGATGTGACCATGTTTAGAATGTATTTGTCTTATTATTGAAAGGCTATTTCTCAATTTGACACTCATGAATGTTTATGATAGAATGTGAAGGGTTTCTATGGTGTGATGTTCTCACTTGAATTGGTATGATTAGGCATCATATTCTTGTATAAATGAAAGTAATGGGGATTGATGTATCTTGAATTAGTAGGCTAAGGCACCCTTTATTGTATTGATGAATGTGTATTGACTTTATGAATGTGAATCGATAGGCTTAGGGCATTCCTTTCACAAATGAATGATGAAGTATTCTAAGCTATGTCTTTAACCGGTAGACCTAGAGTTTGTAGCCCTTCATGATGAGTCTAAAAACTAATGTAATAATAACCCTTGAATCGGTAGTCCTTGTATTGGAAGCCCTTTCATGTGTGAAATTATGAACCTTCTATCGGTAGGCCCAATGTTGATGGCACTGTTCTTGGAAGGTGAATGAGCTACCCTTAATGTACCATGAATTGACAGGCTTATGGCATTCCTTTCATGTGTAATGATGTGTCTTGGGTCGATAGGCCTATGGCATTCCTCTCAAGAACGATAATGAAATGTAAATGAAAAACTCTATGGGAATGGAGGCTAAGCACCGAGTGGATATGGTAAGGTGGAAACTCTCCCAATGTTTAACAGCCCGTATTATGCATATGCTTGTTCTATTCTTGTAATACGTGACATAGCCTTATAATATAGGCGAGGGACCATGTTTCTTATATGATTAGCGTTTGTTTAAACAAGCTTGGAAGGTGATGTGATGCCTTGTACGTTTTAGCATGTGTATTGCAAGTTAACTCCAACGGGAGTATTTAAACTCGAGACAGTAAGGTGGTAATTGAGCTTAAAGTTGAAAGTTAAGTGCTAAGTTACAGCAAAAGGGATTAATATTTAGAAAATAGAATAAAATAAGTGAGTTGCTTGCTTAACTTAACTAAGCTAGTAGGTGCATCACCTACTTTAGCTGTATGGATCTAGTTAAAAAGGCCAAGGTTTATGGATCAGATTTGGGCCTATGCTAATGGACTCACTTGAGGCCCAAACTAAGTTAAATAAAAGGAAAATGAAATTAAAGCCCAACAACCAAATCTGCCAAAGCCCAATATATTTAAGCCCAAGGGAAAGCAAGTAGGTGCTCACCTAGTTTGACCTTTTGAGATGTTTGATGTACATAAGGAGGTGCATCACCTACTTGACCAATTAGTGGCTGAAAATGGACCAAAAAAAGAGAGGTTCTAGAGGATATTCTTAAAGGTGAAGAAAGCTCAATATAAGATATATTGGCTACTATTCACTCATTTTTAACACACAATATTGAGAATTAACTCCAGCTCTCTATCTCTTTTCTCTTAAGGATTAAAATAGCAACCTTAAAGTTCCTTCCATGGTTCTTGAAGAAACCCTCATATCTGCCAACCAAGTGTGAAGGGAATTTGAAGTTCTAGAGGAATTCAAGTAATAAGGAGAAGTTGCAGAAATTGAGATTAAAACCTAAAAGGGGAGGCTGAATCATGATAGTTCTATTGGTCAGAGGATAAGGCACAGGTACTCCAGCTAGCAGACCTTCTCAATAGGAGCACACAACACTCAACTACTTTTGGTTAGCTCCAGGTTGATTCGGAGGTTTATGGAGTCCTTGGTAGATTTATTTTGGTATTGTATCGTAGTTAAGGGTAAGGCAGGGTCTGTCCCGACCTACTCTAAGGTTTTATATCTTTTAGAGGCTTTGTAAACTTATGTATATGGTTCAGTTGCGTCGTAACAAGTTGTAGCCTCAACGTCCAAGTCTTGTATATAAGTTTTGTGTCTATTTATGTTGGTTTGTATCGTTACATCCTATGTGAACTTGTCACAACATTGTCATAGTTATATGCATCGTAAGCACATGTTACATGTTGGTTCTCTCGGGCCTTTAGGGCATCGGGTGCCTATCCGTCTTAATGGGATTTGAGGCTTGACACAATGTTAGGCTAGGGTTCCAATGAACATCTTCCTATCCCATAACTATGTTCCCACATAGGATTTTAGCCAGTGGATTCCATCCAAGCTAAATGTACCTAGTTCTACCTTAGGCAAGTAAGACACCTCTTTCTGGTGTGGGGCCATACGACACCAGATTCCATGGTTAGCTCTCATGGTCTATGTCGCTTAATGCTTATTCCCATCATTTGAGATGTGCATTATGGTTTCTTGAAAAGTTCTATAAAGTGTGGATGGTAGTATGGGATGCCATCCATGCATTGCACGAGTAGGCTTTGAGAGGGTCATAGTGCGTTCTCTAAGTCTTAATGACTAATGTATGAAAGTGTCTTAAATGAAGTTATTGAAGAATGTTGACTATTAAATGATTAATGTGATGATGCATGCTATAATTGGGTTATATTATGAGGTATTTTCCCTTGTCATGTCTTATGAATGTTATGTCTCTTATGTATGGATATTGTGAAAAAGGTGAAAGAAATGAATGGTACGTTCACTTTTAGTGACCTTAATATGGTACTTTAGTGTGGATGTTGGTATGGGACGCTATCCATACAATGCATAAGGTATAGCATGAGGGTTACTTGAGGTGAAGGTCTAATGTGAAGGTAAAGGGTTTACATGTTGATTATTTTCAAATGTGATATCATGATTTGTAGGATGATTATACTTGTATTTGATGTCTCTTAAACTATTGTACATGATATTTCTAAAATGTGGCATAATGCATGTCTTCCAACCAAAATATCCCCTTTTAAAGCATGTTTTTGCATGGTCATCATACTTGGTACATTTTTGTGTGCTAACCCATATTTCTCTTATTTTACTACAGGTGTAGGTTCCGGCAAGTGAGTTGCTATGCATCAAGTTCAAGGGCTTGGGTTGAGATTCCTCCAAGAACAAGTGGTATGTCCTCATAGATTGAGGACAAGGACTTTTGAAGTTTCTTTTCTTTCACGTAGTAGACATTGTTAGACTTTTCGATTGTGAAGGGCCGTGACCCTACTTTAGTTTTCAAGATATTGTTTAGATGGCCATGTGAGACTTTAGACTTTCGTTGTGTTTTTAAATAAAGTTGTGATTGTTTGGATTTAGTAATTTTTAATTCTGCACTATTTCTACATATCAAATGTTATGAAGGCTAAGAAACTTGTACGAGACCCCTTCGGGGTCAAGTACGTCGTGTAACTTCCAGGGTATAGGCTCGGGTCGTTACATAATGTTTATTCCGACATTAGAAATTTCTTGTTTCTTTTGTGTTTTTTTCTTGTGCATATTTCAAGTTTGCAGTGTTTGTCAAGTAACTTTATATATATAAGATGTGTAAGAAAGTTGACATTTATAGTATTGATGGCCATTATTGTGTATATATGATCAGCATCAGCTTCAACAATTGATGGAGAGTACTAACTAGTATAAAATGTTAAAGAACATGCTCAATGATGGTAGATTTGAAGCGCAAATTCAATCAATATTTTTCACTCACTCATAAGTCAGGATTAGAAGTTGATAGTATAATGAAGGTACATGGAGAAATCATTCAGGATTAAAAGTTGGACACTTCGCTTTGTAGTTGGCATTTGAAAACTTTGTGTGGCGGGGACGGACTACAGTGTCTATTTGAAGAATTTCCAGAGAGGGATCTGTTTATAGAGGGCGTCGGATGATTTGCAGGGGAGGCGTGAAAAGAAGCAAGGGAAGCATTCAATGCCTTAATATGTAACAAATTTCTTTATTTTTCTCCAACAATTTCTTATAGTTTAATATTTTGTTATATAGATGATAAGTACAATAAGAATAGAAAAAATAATTGTGGCAACTGGCAAGATATTCTATGAGTGGTTGTGTAGCTGAAGAAGAAGACGAAAATACCATGTTTATGTTTTCTAGGGACAATACTAGTCATGGAAGTCATACAACTCACACTTCTGTAGGGTGTTACGTAGCTGATATGAATTACAAAAAAATTGACATTTGGAAGAGACAGTGGTGGTGCCCCAATGGCCAGGATAGTGTACAAAATCTGTTAGAGTTATGATTGCTATGATGTTGATTTGTTGGTTGCATTTGATGATGCAATTAGAGATGGGGTTCATGTTATTTCTCTATGTAAAAAATAGTTTGCTTTTTATTGTCAAAGAGGCCAAAGGATATAGAATTGTAATCTAGAGATAACAAGAAACTTGTATTTAACGCGTATATTTTTCCTATTCCTACAACTTTCTTTCAATGCTTTCTGTATTTAATAGAAATTGGATGAACATATACTTATATTGCATCATGGGATAAACTTTACAAGTGGAATCTGAACCAGGCTTGGTTTTTTACCTTGGTTATTTTATTGCTTTTACAATAAGTATTTTTCTTTCTTTCATTATTTTCATTATTCTAACATTTCTTTCAAAACTGCTCTAAAAATGATTTTCTTGAGTCAAGGTGTTGTATTCTAGGTGTTTTGATGATTCTTACAAATGCAGGGCCTGGGTCCCTGGCAGAGTGCTCTCGTCTAGGTTCAAAATGGTGTACAACTGTAAAAGCTTTCTTGTTATGTTGGTTGGGGAAAAGTGCAGCTTACTTCACCAATAGGAAGGGCGGACAAGGTTGTTTGTTTCAGTGGTCAAAAATCTTGTTGGTGATTGATATATACAACAATAAACAAACAACATTATTCATTTCAAAAAGAGAAAGAGCTAGCATGTCATTTCAAGAACTCACAAAGAACACACTGCAAGGGACCTAGTCCCAGAAAGACTATGTACGTGAAAAGGACGAAAAGACAATTGTCAGAAAGCTGCCAACATATATGTGGTTGGTGCACATCTTTTTAGAGAATCACGCTCTTAGCCAATGGTGTCGTCCCAAGAAGTTTGTTTCCATTTGATATAGTCTCTTCTCAAAAGACACAAACTCAAGATTTGTCAACCAAAGATTTGAATTTCTTAAAATTCATAAGTTTACAAAGAAGAGGTCTTTTTCAAGGAAGAACATTGTTCATACTCAACAAAGAACCTGATGGAGTAGTGAAGCTTTTTTTGTATTTTGAGCTTTGTGTCTTATGTGTTTATATTGTAAATCTACTCCTAAGTTATAAAGGATAGTAGATCATTTGTTTGTCTAAGTCTTTAATTTGACTTGTATTAACTAGAGTTAGTTAGCTGAATCATCTATGTTTTAGTCAAGCCTCTTTACATCATTGTTTTGATGTTCTCTTGGGTAGATTTTCCTAGGAATGTCAGTGGAGTTATTTGATGTGTTGTGCAGCAGAATTGCTTCTCATTTATGCTCTTATCTTGGAGATCGCAGTTGGTGGCTAGAGTTAGCCTTGATTGGGTTCTTGAAGTCTAGATCTGTAACACTCCAGATTCAAAAGAGGTAAAATGGAAACTTTGGGAGAAGTTCCAAGTGTCACCCATGAGGCACAACCATACCTCGTGGTTGGACCCACGCCTCGTTGGTGGGCTTCGTGGATAGGGGACCATGGAAACTACCTAAGGCAGAACTACGACAAAGATCCATGCCTCGTGCGTGGGTCCACGTCCCATGGTCGGGAGAGCCTTCGTTTGGCCAAAATTCTCTAACCGCGAATGACGCTTGACCAGGACATACTGTAGGTCCATCCACGATTTATCAGTCGGGGTCTCGTGGGTCAGCATGGACAGTTATTTTAGGGGACTTAGTAGTGGTTTTTGGTTTTAATTAAATCAATGTGGTGTCGTTTTGCCTCAACCAAGACCCCCTATATAAGGATTTTTGACTCCTAAACTCACTCTATTATTTCTTTATCTCAAATCCCAAAGGAAAACTCAAAAATCCTCTCAAATATTCTTTCTCTAGAAGTTTGAAAAAGAAAGAAGAAATTGGAGCTAGGAGAAGGTCAAGTCTCCCAATCTTCAAGCTGTTTGGGCATTGTGACTAAGGTATGATGGCTTTTCAGCCATGTGATCTTTCCTCCCATGGAGTCCCCTATAAATCCACAATTTGAAGAAGAATTTCCCTAATTCTAGTTAGGGTTTCTTCCAATGTTGTGGGTTATGATGAATGTTGATCCAATTGAGTAGATTATGATTGTTTATGGTTGAACTGATACAATTGCATGTATTTAGGATGAAATTACATGTACGCATGTCTATCCTATGATTTTAGAGTTGAATTGATATAGTTGGGTTTGATGCCATGTGATGGAAACTTTATGGGTTAGATATATCCTTATAGGATTGATGATTTATGACTAGAATTGCTTGAGATTAAAGCATATATGATGAATATGATGTTAATTTCTTGAGAGTAGAGCATAGATGATGATCATGAGATGTAGTGCTTTGAGAGTAAAGCCTAAACTATGAATTGTTGATTGTTGATGTTGTAGTATGGAAGGGATACTTCCTATAATTAATTGATAAGCATGATTGAATGAATGTGAAAGGTTTACTCACATGAATGATTCTAGGTTTAAAGGATTGCTCACCTAAAATGAATCTAGACTAAAATGCTTAATGAATGATGAGGCTAAAGGCGATTACCCTTGATCTTTATATGCAAGGATATGAGGTGATTCCTATGCTCCTTAGAATTGAACAAGAGGTGAGTCACCATGTTCTTACTATGATTAATGGACATGGAGGCGATTACCCATGCTCCTTATGAAATAATATAGAGGCGAGTACATGTGTCATATGATGTGATTGTGGAGGCAAGAACCCACAATCTTAAAGTATGTAAGGCAAGAGGGGAATACACATTAGCCTTTATAAGTTAGGCATTGAGGTGAATCCCCACGTCTTTAAAACTAAGTATGACTAATGTGATTACATTATGAAGTAGATTTTCTTGGAGTGTTGCTAGATATGCCTTCCATGATGTAAACTTTATAAGTGAGGCTACTTAAGGGAGTATTCCTCTTTCATTATGAAGCTTATTATGTCTCTATTCTACTTATGCATTATCTCGTATATTGATTAATGATTATGATTATATTGTTTATGCTAACTATCATATTTAGTACTTGATTGTACTAAGACATACTTTTGCGTACATTTTTATCAAATATAGGGTCCGACGACATTGATTCTCACACTCGTGGCTAGCTTCGTTGTTGATCAAGGAAGTGAAGTTTTGATGAGTCCTCATTGTGTTCGAGGATGTGATCACCACTTTCTTTTATGGTTTTCCTTTATGTCTTGGACTATTGTATGGGCTGTGACCCAAGACTTTATTCATGATGTTTAGATGGTTTGAGAAAAATGTCATTAGACTTCTTCTCGTTTTTATAAAAGACTTTGATTGTATTGAAAAGTTTTCAATTCCCGCTCATTTCTATTATTTTATCTTATGATATGCTAAGTGACTTGTATGAGGCCTCTAGGGGTCTTATACGCCTTGTTACATCTAGGGGGTACCCCTGGGTCGTGACAAGATCAAATAGAGTTAGTTGGTTTAGTGGGCAAAAGAGTTATTGCTTAGTTTTCCTTTGTAGTAGAGTTGCTACAGTAAGGGGGAAGGGATTAAAGAGTTTTAATTCCTAGGTTGCAAGAGTTTGTAATCTGAAACTTTGCTATGTTTGAGGGAAATGGAGTTTGGGTTGAAATCTTGTGAGTACAGGTCGTGGTTTCACCGCCCTTGAACAAGAGGGTTTCCACGTAAAATCATTGTGCCCAATTTATTTTGAGCTATATATTTATTTTCTGCATTATTATTCTTTTAAGGGACCTGGTCCTATGTTCACTGGTGGATGCATACATTCTAACAATTGGTATCAGAGCTTGGACTCTCTATCTGGGTAACATCAAGAGAGAATCCCGTGGAAAAATGGCTGCTCCACTAAATTTGGAAAAAGGACAATCATGAACCAGGCCACCTCGATTTAATGGTCAATTCTATAGTTGGTGGAAGACAAGAATTCATGACTCTCTGATGGCTGAAGACAGGGAGTTATGGGATATAGTCTTTGACGATCCTCATATTCCCACGATGGTTGTGAAGGATTGAGAAATCATAAAGGATATTCCCACAACACAAAAACAATATAATGAGGCTGACCAGAAGAAGATCGAGAAGAACTACAAGGCTAAAAAGTTGTTGATCTGTGGCATTGGAGCTGAGGAATAGAATCGAATCTCGACTTGTGAATCAGCCAAAGAGCTTTGGTATTGTTTCAAAACAGCTCATGAAGGGACTAAGCAAGTGAGAGAGTCCAAAGTGGACATGCTAACCCCCCAATATGAGAACTTCATTATAAAGGAATGTGAATCCATTCAAGAGATGCATACCAGGTTCTCAACTATCACCAATGAACTCAAGTGTTTGGGTGAACCTATACACCAAAGCATGCAGGTGAGGAAAATACTTGGGATTCTTCCTAAGTCGTGGGGGCCAATAAAGTTGATGCAAATACTGAAGCAAAGGACCTTAAGGTGCGGACTATGGATGAATTGATTGGGAATCTTCAAACCCATTAAATGCATAAAATTTAAGACCCTTCGATGAAAAAAGCCAAAAGGGATAAAATATCTACCTCTCAAGGTGTCACAAACTGAAATCCTTGAACTGGATAGGCATATGGCCTATCTCACTCAAAGATTTCAAGAAATCGTGAGAAAACATGGAGACTTCACGAAGAAAGGAAACCTTGACATGGTTGTAAATTCAAATGTCAAGTATGGAGGAGACAAGGACAAAAAAAGGGACCAGGTCCGTGACAAATCAAGTAGAAAAGCAGTTGTTGATTATGGGGTGAAGAAAGATCTGAAAGTCTGGGGAAATACCTTAAGTGATTTAGATAACTCTGAACACCTTGATGATGCTTCCATGCTCGTAGTAAAAGATGACGAAGATGATAATGAAGAGGTAACCTTATCTGACTTCAAGCAAAATGTGAATGTCTTTTCCATTAGAAAATTGAGAAATATAGTTGTTCTGCTAATTGATTCGATCGGTGAGCAAACCACTGAGAATGATCTCATGAACAATAGCCTTGACATCTCTCAAGATGGAAAAATTGCTCTAGATGCCCAATTATCTGATATTGAAAAACAAATAGTTGTTCTAGAAGCTAAAAATCTATAACTAAAGGAAAAGATAAAAAGGGTGACTACAACGATTTCTAAAGGAACGAGGCCAGCAGCTTGCAACTTGAGCTTGAAAATAGACAGCGCACTACTGAAATGAAGATGCAATTGGCTCTAGAAAGAAATTATGTGTTGGAGAGGGACCTGGTTCGTGTAAAAGAGAAACTAAAAAACCCTCAAATGGACTATTTCCTCTAAAATGCTTATAGATTCAATGAGTCAGGGTAACAATAGTAGAAAAAGGATGAGTTGTGAGAAGATAGATACCCCATACAATCCTCACAACAAAACTGGTTTTGTTGCTGATAATCTTCTATGTGTTCATTGTGGTAGAAATGGGCATCTTAATAAAGATTGTCCTACCTGGAAAATAACATGAAGGAAGTTTTTCAAACTATTCCAAATGGAGGAACCGGCAGAAGAATGGACCTCGTCGTACTTCTTGT
Organism: Solanum verrucosum; assembly: GCF_900185275.1. Classification (NCBI taxonomy): domain Eukaryota; kingdom Viridiplantae; phylum Streptophyta; class Magnoliopsida; order Solanales; family Solanaceae; genus Solanum; species Solanum verrucosum. Next base: position 561,017 of record NW_026020334.1, read on the forward strand.
CCTAAATTGAAGAAAATCAGTCTGCCTCACTAGATAAAGAATTCTCTTATCACTCCTTTATTTGCTTACTGGGAACTCTGAATAAAGTGGGTTACCAACGCTAACAAGTGATATGGTATGCATGTGAGAGGAAATAGCAGTAGTCACTGTTGGTTCATGAATAGCGGATGCTCAAAGCATGTGACTGGGAAAATAGAAAACTTCCTCTCTCTCTCTCAAGACACTTTAAGGTTGAGGTGTCTCATTTGGCGATGGAAAGAAAGGGTATATTCTTGGTGTATGAATGTTTGGGAAATCTGTGGAACACACTAATGAGGATGTGTACTATGTCAATAGTTGAAGTAGAATCCTTCAAGTGTTTCACAGATTGCTGATGATTGAAATGAAGTTAAGTTCTTATCAGATATATGTGTTGTCAAAAACTTGTTCTCTCGGGTGATGATCTTGACAGAAAAGAGATGCAAGAACATGTATATTGTTGATTTGAACACTGTTAAGAGTAATAGTCTCACATACCTTAGAGCTCAAAGTGATAATACTGATCAATGACTTAGGAGACTTGGCCATGTGAGGGCTTCGATCTGGTGAACAAACTTGAGTCAAGGGACCTGGGTTGTAGTCTGCCAAAGATAAAATTTACAGATGATGAAGTTTGTGATGTTTGTGTTAAAGGGAAGCAAACCATCTCTCAGTCAAGAAGAAGAAGCAAGTGAGCATCATGAGAACTCTTGAGCAGCTCCATATAGATCTCTATGGTCTAGTGAAGATTTAGTGTAGAGAAGAAATGAAGCATATTCTTGTAATTATGAATGACTTCTCAAGGTTCACTTGGGCTATGCTTTTATGTGACCAACATGTGTCTGATCAGAAGGTGTCCATGTGATTTTAGCAATTTTGAAGAAGTTGATGCAGATGATAAACTTGATGAGGGACCTAGTCTAGTAGACAATGTTGAACAAAGGTGATGCAGTTTAAACTGATATTGCAGATTTTGAAGGTTTTCCAACTTCCTCTTAAACAATGTCTTCCAAAAGAGAGTTATAGATCAAGTAAACCTCTAAAGGTACCCTCGTTTGTCAAGAAAATTACATCAACAAGTTGCACAAAAGGCATCACATAATTGAAGTCAAGACAATGTTAAAAAGAGGTAAAGTAATTATGAAGTTTTGCAAAATGGAAGATCAAGTGCATCTTCAGCAAAGCTCTAAGCAAGGACCAGTTTGTCAAGAACAGATAGGAACCTAATTCCAGTTCAGAGAAGCTATTGAAGAAGTTTCACATTATCGATTCCAAAACACTTGATACTCCTATAGGGACCAACTCGAAGCCGGATGCTGATGGATCTGGTCCGGATATAAATGATACAAGTGTTTGGATTTTTGCAAGATTCCAAGCTTGTCCAACAGAATCACATTGGAAGGCTATTAAGAGAATCCTAAGACATTTGAAGAAGACAGAGACCTGGTTCTATTATGTCAATCATGAGACTTTTTGATTTGGAGGAAAATGGTGATGTTGATTATGTTGGGTATCAAGTTGATAGTAAGAGTACCTCAGGAATGGCTTATTTTCTAGGTTGACCTCTCATTCAGGGGAACTAAAAGGCAAGATTCAGTTGCTCTTTCAACAACGGAGGCAGAGTATGTAGTAGGTGCAACTTGATGTGCTCAACTCTTGTGGATCAAACGGTACCTTGAAGCTCTTAGAAGAACTGGCTAAGATACTCAAACTGAAGTTGGGGATGCTGAACGTGATTGAATGGATCCTGCCTGAAGCAATCAACCCTCTCATGACTATTCAAAGGGAGCCAGTATCCTTGCTTTTCAGTGATATATGTTTTAGCAAATTGAGTCTTATACCTTTTGTAGGTATACACACATGGCAAAATGCTGAAGAAAAAGGGAGGTCAGGACATATCTAGGCAATTACATTCCAACTAAAGAGAGGGACCTGGTCCATTCTCGAAGGTTAGAACTCTTAACATTGCATTTTGAATTATGCATAAGAACAGTTGGAATTTCTACATGCCTTTATTTAGGTATCTGACTGTTGTCCTATCATTTGAATACCAAAATGACACTTTGGGAATCAAAGAATGTGAACTTTAATAGAGGCTTCTGAGAAACCATGTTGAGGCAAATTATTTCCTAATTTTACTCTCTCAATCCCTTGTTCCTAAGACTCTCTCTCTTCTAAACTTTCGTGTCAGTCCTCCTTTTTTTCTATCAAAACTTAGTGGGTATTGTCCTGCTTCTCATTCGTAATAATAATTGTAATACTTTGTTTGCTGATCTTTTATTTATGAATGAAACATATCTTGTTACTATTGACTTGTCTTATTACTTTATGCATTTTTACTCATGCTCAGTGTTGCCGAAGTGTCCATGAATTTTCTTGAACTGCATTTCTGTCAACTTGGTTTACTGCTTTAACCCATTTTTATGATGTCAAAAGGGAGAAATTATTAAGGTATGAGATCAATGTTAGCTACTTGAAGAGGGCATGGTCAAGCCGATGGGGGAAACTAGTGAAGGGAGAAGAAGCTAAACAAGTTTGTCATCATCAAAAAGGTGGAATTGCTATTTTATTGATGAAGTGAAGTTTTGATGATTTAACAAACTTTGGGAATAATGAAACAACGGGACCAATCCAATTACCTAAAGAATCATGTTGTTAGGGGAACTGGTGAAAGGGTGAAGAAGGTGAATAAGTCTATTTTCATAAAAAAAAAGGGAAATGGTAATTTGGAGCTGATGTTAAGTTTTGATGATTTAACAAACTTAAGGATCTAACAAGGGACCAGATCCAGAAAAGGGTCTTCTGGTATGGGACTGATGATAGGGGGAATGAATGAATAACTCAGTGTGAGGAATGTTTGTTTGTTGCCATCAAAAAGGGGGAATGTTGTATTCTAGGTGTTTTGATGATCCTCACAAATACAGGGATCCGGTCCCTTTATAGAGTGCTCTCGTCCACGTTCAAAATGGTGTACAACTGTAAAGTTGTCTTGTCAGGTTGGTTGGTGGAAAGTCAAACGTACTTCACCAATATGAAGGGCGGACGAGGTTATTTGTTTCAGTGGTCAAAACTCTTGTTGGTGATTGATATATACAACAATAAATAAACAACATTATTCAGATCAAATAGAGAGAGCGAGCAAATCTTTTCAAGAACTCACAAAGAAGACACTGCAAGGGACCTAGTCCCAGAAAGACTACGTACGTGAAAAGAACGAAAAGACAACAGTCAGAAAGCTACCAACTTTGATGTGGTTGGTGCACGTTTTCTTAGAGAAGCATGCTCTCAGTCAATGAAGTTGTCCCAAGATGTTTATGTCCATTTGATATTTTCTCTTCTCACAAGACACAAACTCAAGATTTGGCAAACAAAGATTTGAATTTCTGAAAATTCATAAGCTTACAAAGAAGAAGCCATAGAAGAAGACTATTCGTACTCAACAAAGGACTTAATGAAGTGTTCAATTTTTTTGTTTTGTTTTGAGCTTTGTGTCTTATGTGCTTATATTGTAAATCTACTCCTAAGTTATGAAAGATAGTAGATTGTTTGCTTGTCTAAGTCTTTAGTTTAAGTCATATTAACTAGAGTAATTAATCGAATCATCTGTATTTTAGTCAAGACTCCTGATATCATTGTTTTGATGTTCTCTTGGGTAGAGTTTCCTAGGAGTGTCAACTAGAGTTAGTTGATGTGTGGTGCAGTAGAGTTGTTGCTCGTTTATGCTCTTATCTTGGAGATCGGAGTTGGTGGCTACAATTACCTTGCTTGGGTTCTTGATGTCTAGATCAACTAGAGTTAGTTGGTTTAGTGGGCAATAGAGTTGTTAATTAGATTTCCTTTGCAATAGAGTTGCCACAGTAAGGGAGAAGGGATTAAAGAGTTTCTATTCCTAGGTTGCAAGAGTTATTCCTAGGTTGCAAGAGTTTGTAATCTGAAACTTTGCTTTGTTTGAGTGAGATGGTGTTTGGGTTAATATCATGTGAGTACAGGTCATGGTTTTCACTGCCCTTGATCAGGGGGATTGCACATCAAATCATTCTGTCTGATTTACTTTAAGCTATTTATTTTTTGCACTATTATTCTGTCGGGGGACATGGTCCAGTGATCACTTGTGGACGCATATATTCTAACACAAGGGTCTTTCAAAAACAATATCTCTACTCCTAAGGGTAAGAGTAAGTTTTGCATGCACACAACTTTCCCAGACCACCACTTCTAGAATCATACTGTGTATGGCAATGTAATAACTACAATCTATTTATCCTTTGCATTTATTTAGTTCTTAACAAAAGGTTCTACTAGGAGCTATCTTATTAGTAAACTAACGTGAATTTGTCTTGTTAACAGGTCATGTGATGTCATGAATATACTTCCTCGAAGATAGTAGAGGGCGAGTTTGAAGCAACGGAAAATCATGAAGAACAAGTTAAAGTAGAAACGAAACCTAGTTTGTTTTGCAAATATAACTGTTTAAAGATAATGCCCTTTTTACATCAATTTTATTCTTTTTTTTAGGTGTAAAAAAGAAATTATTGTCCCACTATTTGAATGTGTATATTGATAATATGGTGTTTCATTTCTTTGTAATTAACCATGATGTTACATATATATATGTAACATATTTAGGTATTGATTATTCCATGTGTTTGGATGTGTTAGTACGTATATAAAAGAATATGACTAATTTCTATCTCATTATTTTATCTATTCAATAAAATATATAACTAGCATATTCGATCCAACACCTATTGGTTTGAGATATTACATAGAACCAATCCTTCTTCTTTGGAAATGCAACTATAAACTCAAGTTGTTTGAATCCAAGTTTCGAGCAATTGGCTAAGTAGTGACCGTCCTTGTCTCTTCTGTAGTAGTGTAATCATTATAAATAATTATTTAGTGGACATGAAGAAAAAGTACTAATAATAGTTGAACGACTTTCTTTATTGCATGATTCTTGTAAAGACCCTCGTTTATCCATTGCAACAAGGATGACATTAGTTCAGTTGGACCCTCGCCGTCAATGTTAAAACCTTCAAATGAATATTGTTGCTTCACATCACAACTGGCGACTTTCTTCTCTTTCTTTTTCTCTTTCTCTTTCGCCTTCTCTTTATCCTTCTCCTTCTCCTTCTCTTTCTCCTTGCATTTTGAGGTTGAGTGTGATTCTACTGGAGCTGTAGTCATTGATTTTTTTCTTTTACTAATTATAGATAGTGATTGGGAAATAGATTTTTTCAATCTCCTACACTTCAAAGGCTGTGAAATCTTCTTGGATGTATGGAAATCAATATTACAAGTCATTTCCTTAAAAATATTAGTGAGTTCTTTCAGACGACTAATAAAATAATCATGTTGCTGCTCACATTCTTCGTATAGAGAAAAAGAGCATTTTATGTTAGAAGAGGAAGCAACACCAACAAAAGATTGAGTTGTTGCCATAGATGAAGCTTCTTGTTTCATTTGATCTACAAGGTAAATAAAAAAAGGTTGAGAGTTTATAATTGATTATAAAATAATAATGGGTAGCAATTTATACTTATGTTGACACAGATGGACATTATGTTGCCACAGATGTACCTTCTGTAGCCACAAATGAATCGTCTGTTGCCACGGATGGGAAACTTTCTACTACAGATGACCATTTTGTTGCCCTAACACATAGGTGACATGTTTCAACATATGACAACTCTGTTGAAATATGTACCAACATATCACTAAAATGTTGCAACATACGACACATCTTTCAACAAATGAAATATATGTTGGACAACTGAACAAGACTATATTTCTAAAATCATATGAACAAAATGGTCACAAAAAGAACAACAAAAGCCACAAAAAATGACTTTTCACTGAATGTTAACAATACATATACATTTCCTCAAAATTAGGGTTTTTTTGGGTTTGTTGTTTTTCCTTCAAAAACAATAAATAATAGGTACTATTACACCATTATTCAATTTTCACATCTATAGAACGGTTTATTGTTCATTATTCGAAAATTGTAAAATCTTTCAAAAAATGACTTATCTATTTTAAGTCAATCATGATCTTCAGTTCAGAAAGAGGAGAGCTCGTCATGGCTGGAGATGAGGAGGAAGATAATGTCAAGATAGTAAGATTTTTTTGGATTTTCTCAGGAAGAAGAAGAAGAGAAGAGAGAACGTTGGAAGAAGAAGAACAAGAGAAAATTATATTTGTTTTTTTACTTTTTTTTAAATGGTTTGGATAGAATTATAAAAGTTGAAAAAATAAGTGTTTTTTTGTATTTTATAAAAGATTAGAAAGTTTTGAAAATATTAATTTGGTCCCAGATTTACTTATTTACATTTTTAAGTGGATTTGACCATTTCTTGGTCAAAGTGACATCAAAAACAAAACCAAGACTTAATTAACACATTTCATTTAATTTTCTGATCTTACAACCCAAGAACCTACGTTAATGACCAATGGAATTTCAACCCCATTGTTCTTTAAAATACTTTTCACGCCTACCATGTTAATTTTATCACGTTTCCAATTCTATTTCTATTTCAATTATAATAAATAACAAGGATTAATACCCACCCAACTATCCATGTTTATAGAATAAAATTAGGAATTAGATCAAGTTTTCACTTGAAGGTGTAGACGCTTCAGTTTCTTTTCGTAACCGTGTGTCTAGTTTATCTTCCTTTCTTCTACATATTATTTACTACCCTAACTATTATATACGACTAATTATAAAACTGATGAAAGTGGCCCAAGGTGTAGACGCTTCAGTTTCTTTTCGTAACCGTGTGTCTAGTTTATCTTCCTTTCTTCTACATATTATTTACAACCCTAATTATTATATACGACTAATTATAAAAGTGATGAAAGTGGCCCACTAGTAATTTTAATAATATTTTCTTTAACCACCAAGAAATTAATTATTAAAATTACCCCATTAATTATATAAGTGTAGATACAAATAGTCCAAAATACCAATTTAGAATCTATTGGAAGAGTCTTTTATAAGATAAAAAGCTCTAGTAATAAAAAAAAATTATTGGGTCATTACATCAGATACATATATAACTATCATTCGTCCTCAAACGATCAAAAGAATGTGATGGTAAGAAAGGGTACTTTAATTGGTAAAATGGTGTGGATATCTTCTATGCATATGATTCTCAGTCTTTGAGGTGGACTCCTCAATCAGACGATACTTCCATTGGAACTTCATAGAGGCAATCTCCTTCGACCTCAACTGGCAGATCTCCCTATCTAGAATAGCTACAGGCTCATCATAATAAGACAAATTCTCATTAAGTAGGATTTGAACCATAACGAATATTATAGTTCCCATCACCATGTATTTCTTCATCATAGATACTTGAAAAAACGGGTGCACTCGTAACAATCCCCGAGGCAAAGCCAATTCATATGCCACGTCTCCCACATACTTAAGAACTTCAAATGACCCAATATACCTCGGACTAATCTTACCTTGATTATCAAAACATATCACACCCTTAATGGGTGAAACCTTTAGCAACACTTGCTCTCCCTCCAATGATCCATCAAACTCAATCATGACTCTACAAAGTCTGTCCTTCTAGCCAGGAGCTAGAGCAGGAATCTCATCATCTGGTGTAGCACAAGGTGCACTGTAAATGAAGGTGATATACCAGGATGCACAAAACGCTGAGTCAATGGAGGCGTGTCGGCCATAGCAAGTGATTGCTCGCTACTAGAATCTCCAATCCTTATGGCAGATAACTGAGGAGATGTACATGTGGGAGATGGAGTACCATCCGATATTCTACCTGCCGATAAGGGTCGTGGTCGATGAATAGCCTGTAAAGGTAGGTCCTCGTAGAGCTGTGGAGGCAATGCCTCTGAGGTAGAGAAAGCACCGACTGGTTGATGATAATTAGGATAATATGCCTGAGGATCCGTCGTACTAAACAGAATAGCAAATAAATGAGTATCATGATTGATGCGCTTTGGCATAGAAGAAATAGATCCTGGAATATCATCAGGATCTATGGGTCTCATAGACTTCTTCTTTTTAGCCTTATTAGTCTGGCTAACTCCAAGATGCTCGCGATCTCTATCACTGTTACCGCCTGATGACATCTATATGCAAATTTATATGTATAATATGTAAAAATCATAAATTAAATAAAATTAGCAAAATAAATTAACTTAAATATATACTAGCTTTCATTCTACTACTATTCTTCCTCACTTGTTTCAATTCCATCATTCTCCCATTCTTCTTCCTCAGTTGTTTCATTTTCATTATCATCCCATTCTTCGTCATCAAATGATTCATTTTCCTTATTCTCGGATATTTCATCCTCAACATTCATTATCTTGTCATCAGATACTTCTTCTAATATGTGTTGAGGATGTTGTAGTATGGTTTCCAATTCAACATCAACTTGTTGATGAACAATTTCAACATCATTTTGATAAGCCACATCTAAGACATTGTCAATTCCAATTCTTCCCATATGTTTAGTTTCTAGAACAACCCACCAATGAGCTTTGTCTCTACACAATGGAATGGAGCGTAATACACTTGTTTAGCATTTTGTACAATAATAAAAGGATCATAACTAATGTATTTCCTGGTGTGCTTAACTTCAATTATATTATGTTGATGGTCCACCTTTGTGCCTCTATGTGATGGGTCAAACCACTCACACCGAAACAATACAATCTTCTTCTTAGGCCAACCTGAATACCTCACTTTAATAATCTCATGAATGACACCATAATATTCAATAGTTTGGCCAGTACCATAAACTTCACTTTTTATGTAGACACCGCTATTATTTGTTTTCTTGTTCCTAGAAACATCTTCAGTTTGAAACTTAAAACCATTGACACAATAGTTATTCATTGTCAGTACTTGAGATTCAGGTCCAAGTGCTACATCTTTCACTAATTGCAAATCTTGGACACTTTAGAATTCATTGTAAACCTACGTGACTGTTATTTCAACTAATATAATTAAGTATAACAAGAATATATTAGTAAATACTTAGTGATTCAATGTAAGCTTGCACACTTACATAGTTTGTTAGCCATTTGGAAAATTTTGTATAAATGGCTTCATTACCCTATGCGTTTACGAACAAGCTGATCATTTTACATTCAAGTATTTCGTTAGTTAATGAACACTTATTAGTATGTAATTTGATAACACACTTTTAACACTTACTTTACAGATGGTTGAATCTCTGGACAATTAAGCAAAATATGTGTCACAACTGATTGCATTTCCATATTAGTGAAGCCTTGCTTTCCACGCTTTTTAGATCATCGACCATTTCAATTAAATATTGATATCGGTGGAAATAAAGGATCAATATCGCCTTCATCATTGCGATTGGGCCTGTTTATCCAACATGACACATCATCACCAAAGTAATAAGAATAAAAATCACCAGTTTCTCTCCTAATATGACCTTGAACAACTAATCCTTCGATCTTTCCCCTTTGCTTAATTGTTTGCTTGGAACTACCAATTTTTCTGCATGTATATATGTATATATATGTTAATAAAAAACGTGGTGAATATATATAACTTAGTGAATATTTCAAATGGATACCTCTAAATTGGATACATCCATCTTGTTTAAACCATATCTCCGAGGTGGGCCTCTTGTACAAGGTGAATTGTAAGATGCTCTATCACATCAAAGAAACCACATGGAAATATCTTCTCCAACTTAGTAGTAATAACAAGAATATTTTCCTCCATCCTGTCTAAACTACTCTCCAACAACTTTCCAAAAAACAAATCATTAAAAAAATGACTTATCTCTGTGATTGGTTTCCATATCCTTTCGGGTAGATGGCTAAAAGCGATAGGAATTAAAGTTTCCATGAACACATGACAATCATGACTTTTCATACCTATCAATTTTCCTTCATTCATATCTACCCGCTTTCGTAAATTCGAAGCATAGCCCTCCGGCATCCTCAAATTTGGATTGTCTTTTGTCTTACCCTTAACATCCATCACTCTGTTGAACAAACTGTCAAAATAATATTTTTCAATGTGCATCACATCAAGATTATGTTGTAGAATATTGTCCTTCCAATACGGCAACTCCCAAAATATGCTTTGTTTGGTCTAATTATGTTCAACACCATATCCAGGAAGTCTAGTAGGTGAAGCTTCTGTAACTTTAGGTAATTGAGAAACTCTCTCCCAAATTTGATGCCCTGTGAGTAATGGAGGTGGGGGTCACTTTCAATCTTATTTTTGCTAAATGCATTTTTCGTCTTTCCAAACTCATGGTCCATTGGCAAGAACTGGCGATGACAATCAAACCATGTATTTTTTCTGCCATGCTTTAAAGTGAATGCCTCACTATTTTCCATGCAATACGGATGATGATTATCGTGACCAACGACACTAACCTACGGTATGAGTGTCTACGATCGTCGATAGTATAGTAGTCCAACTAAAGGTTGGGGTCATGTCCCAAAGGAGTGGTTTTGATAATTGATAGAAAATTAAAATTAAGCTCTAACTAGTCATATCTAAAGACATTAACGAACAAAAACATGGTAAATTAAACAGGGCGAGACGAAAGTGTCAAATATCAATATGGGGGTTTTGTCACAAGTAGTAAAATAGCAAAAATTAACAAGAAAATCAAGTATGGGGAATTGTTCTTGAGGTGTCACCGCGATACAAGTTGAGATAAGTAGTTGGGTACATGCTTTTGAAAGGAAATTTGTAAGATAATAGTGACTAGGCTAAGCTTTAAATGGAAATAAGTCCCCTCTTGGGCAACTTACCCCGTTTCAAATGTGTTCCTCTCGGACACCCATTTGCCGCATGAAGACCAGCCTACACCTTACCCCACTCACTCTCTCGAGCTGAGTGTTAGGATATGAGACTAGGGCTCACCCTCTCGGGCTGAACCTCATGTCGACCCTCTCCTTAGGCCATCAGTCTACTGGTCTTGGTTTCACGACCTCCCTCTCGGGCAAGCCGAAAACACATGAGTGGCTTTGTATTTGCAACTACAAACCCTTTAGATTAAACCTCAACCACTAGGTGAAATCACCATTAAACTACATCTAACCTATCAGCAAGCAAGACCCAACAATAATATCAACACATATTTGTTAAATCACACCCCAAGAATGGGGGTTTTAGCCACACATAAAGAAATAACGAAATACACCTAAAATGATAGTAAAATCAAATGGGTATAAGAAATTAAACCTTGATTTAAGTAAAGAAAGAAGAATGGAGAAGACCCACTTCCAACTTGGGGAAGATGAAATCCTTCTTTCTTCAAGTCTCCCAAAAACCCTCTCCAAACTTGAGAGAAAAATATCCAAAAAGTACTATCTATTATGGAAATTAAAATAAAAGTTTGACTCTCTAAAAATAATAATAAGTTCGGTATTTATAGACTTCAAAAAATACCGCTGGCAGTTCTTTCGGTGAAGTTAGTCGATGTCACCGAATGACTCGGCGACTCGCCTTTCTTCTGTTTCATCGCCCGTTTCATGCTTGCCTTCAACATCTTCACGTTCTGGACCATTGGGCGGTATAGTAGTGCGTCGTGGAACTATTCAGTGAAGCGTCGACTACTCATTTTATCACCTTTTTGATCCTCTTCCTTCAGGACTTCGTATACTAGAACAAAGGGCGGAATCTGTCCTTTCGGCGAATCGCCAAAGGTTCTTGGCGATGCTCATGTTTCAGCTTCTTCATTATTTTCAGCTTTTTTGTTCCTTTTTGCACCTAAGTGTCTATGCTTCCACTAAAACTTCAATTACCTGAAACTTAAGAGTTTTCATCAGATATTGAGAAAAAATAAGCATTCGAGGACACTATTTCTATCAAAATAATGCCCTAAATGAGTCCAATTTATGGACTCATCAACACCCCCAACTTAAACTTTCGCTTGTCCTCAAGCAATCTCAAGTTCAGCCGTTCAAAAAAGGTGTCTCAAAAAGTGTTACACAAGACTCAATCATGAACATACACAAAAAGATTCAAATTACTTATGCAAAGATCAACTGTGCACTCAAAGATTCAAGTTGTGACACACCATTACTAGAGATTCTCATGCTCGCAATACTTGCTACTTGTGCGAGTACAAGCTCGACAAAAATTATCTAAATGCCCTCACATGAAGAATGATTCCATATTCACACACAGAGGTTAATCAATTCAAGATCAAGAATAAGATGCAACGCTCACACTAAAAAAGAGGAACACAATGCATGCTTTCACCCATAGGTTTGCCCTTATTTTCCAATCGACTTTTGATTCGACTTTCTGAAGATCAAAAAGGTATTTCTAAGGCTTGTAATGGGGATTAGTGCTAAGGTATGGTCATTTAGGCTCAATGGCTCCTTCCTCATGGGATGTGGTATTCTCAAGGCATTCCCTTCTCCTCATTTATCAATTCTTTTTTTCTAATGCTTCTAAGTCACGTGTTTATTCACCTTCATGGCTTGCTTGGAAACCCGATTTCCTTCACACCTCATTCCTCATTTTTTTTATTGAAGGGGTTTCCACTTATGCAATCCCATGGGTTAGGGGGGACTTTTTCTTGCACTTCTTGACTTCTACTTTTCCTTTTTCTTGGCTATTCACTAAATCACAAATTAAGAGGATTGTAGGTAGTGAGTCAAGTAAGGTCTAGGGTTTATCAAGGTTCTTCCAAAGAAAGGTAAGGCTCAAAGGGTGTTCAAAAGAGTTTGACACACTCATGGGTAGGCCAATAGAGGTATATGTCAAATTTGGCTCACACTTTTTAAAGTTTTCTAAGATCATTTCAAGAGGACACCTTTCTAAATCAATAAGACTAACAAGGAAAATTCTAGGTTTATTCATGCATGGTTCAAAGCAAGCTAAACACACAAGGCATCGACACTTAAGTCAAACAAGACTACACATTTTCGCTATTGTGCAATAGTCATTACAAAAGAATCAATTCGATAAATGGCTAATCACAACAAGATGCAACGAGTTCATAGCCATTTATTCATATTCATTCAATTAAGAGCACTATTTCAGTCATCGGTGTTGATCAAAATCGAGACCTAATTTCTTGCAAAAGAATAGCCACATTCAACTCACGAGGGGTGGCAAAAATGTGCGATAAATTCAAAATGAAAAGTAAACAGATCCACGAGCTTAAAAGTCCACAAAAAAGTAGTTATTAACACAATTATAAACAGATAACCCAAATGTATTCAAAACACGAATATTCGAAACAAGAAAACAAGGTGGCCCTCGCCCCAACCATAAATAAGATCATTTGTTCTCAAATGCAAGTAATAAGAATCCAAAAGTAGGAAATATAATAAGACAGAGCGGGAGGTAAAGAGGTGATCTTGGCTAATAGGTCCCTTCATTTGTCTGGGCATCAATACCCGAAGTATTGTTTGCCTCTACCTTTGCCTCTGCAGCAAGATTAGCTACAATAATCTGATTTATCTCTTGAGCTGCTCTGAAGGCCCGTATTGCATTAACAAAGCTTCGAGCCCATGAAGGCACATTAGGGTCGATGGGAATTCGTCTCTTTGCTCTAGCTTCATTGGTATTTTTTTCTGGCTAGCTTTGCTTTCTTTTCGTGTTTCTTGAACTCTCGTGCTCTTATGTGCCTGGATGGATCATTTCTCCCCGCGGCTTTTGATCTAGCCATTACTGCAAAGACTTCAAGGATAAGTTAGATAGCACTTCAAATAGGAGAGAAAGGGTGTTTTTGGGTGTGGAATCACTTTGCCAAGCTAGTTGGTGAAGTACTTATCCTGTTAGGCCAATCGTTGAAAGTGATACACAACTGATACAAGGGCACAGAAAAAGGGCGAGCAAGGGATCTTTCGGCGAGTCGCCGAATACATTTTGTGAATTAAACTAACCGCCGAAAGTCACAGATTGATCAATACATAAAGTATTCAGTTAAAGGCGGAATGGGGATGTTGGGCGAAAATCCTAGCATTTCGGCAAATTTTGTTCATCTCGCCGATCAACTCAACATGTCTAGTGTCAACCCATCCTTTAAATATTCACCCCGCAACCCCAGATAGTGCAATTTATGCTTATATAAGTCGATTTCAATGAAAACCTAGAGAACCTTCTATTCTCACCGCTTAACAGTTCACTTCAAAGCAAAGCTAAGTGGTAGTCCCTCAAATCATGTAGAAAATATCAAGTCTCAAACGATAATAAATACAATCCTAGTGACTCCGAGATTCAACAAAGATTTTCTTCTGTCAGTGATTATGCAAATGAGTAAAAAGTCTGATCAAATAACTAAGGAGTTTGATTACCAACCTTTGATGCCGAATTAGATAGTACTGGCTTTCAAGGCAGTAATGTGATCCTAATCCGAGCACAATTTGACTCTTAAAATACTCTAAAAGTGCGAGAAATATAACTGCTAAAGTGTGAGTGTGAGTTTGTGAAAAGGGACAAAATGAAAGAAAGTGAATGAAATGGAACTTTTAAGCCTGTGGCTTGTGACTATCCAGTTTCTTCTCATTCGGCGATGATAGTCGATCTCTCTCTATCATTCCGCAAAATGTCGAATATCTAATGTCCTCGCCCAATATAACAGAGTTTTCTGTTCAGGTGAGCAATGCATTGGCGGTCTTTATCGAGATCGCCAATAGGATTGGCGATGCGCTGACAAAATTCATACTCCACCGAGTTTTACAGACTCAACCTTTAAGATGTATTGCGTTAAATGGTGGGAATGATTGGGTGCGCCAAACTCGTCGGCGATCCGCAAAATTGAATTGTTGCTCGCCTCCATACATCTTTTCAAGAACTTTCGTTACTCAATCTGTACAAATAGCACACTATTATTTTATCAAGATAACAACAAAAAAAACTAGTAAATGGTTTTGGGTTGCCTCCCAAACAGCGCCTTAGTTAACGTCACGGCATGATGCAAGTTAACCGTTAGACATCACTCTTTGGGTTAGCCATAGTGTCAATAGAGAAACCCCATTGTTGTCTCAGATTGAGATGAGATGAGATATGACCCATTTGGGTCTCTAACTGTTCGATTGAAACTGAATGAGAGGTGACAGTCTGGCTGAGGGTAGACACGTCTTCTTTCATACCTTTTAGCATTTTGTCTGACCCTTCAACTTTGTTTAGGATACGCGAGAGCATATCCTCATACCTACCACCTTCTGAATCCTTGGGCTTCTAACGCTCGTGGGGAGGCACATATCTATCCTTCTCCCCATCCTTCCAATTTGGATTACAACCCCTCCATTCAAGATCTCGATCCTTCCAGTCTTCGTCTCTAACCCATCATTAATTACCACCCTGCCTTGGGTAGTTTAAATGATAGCCCCCGCCTTGGTTAGCTAGGAAATTTACTTCCTCATCATACATGGCTTCAAACATCATCTCCTAAGGATTCGCACCCCCGACTCCCACAACATTGACACCACGGGCACCAGCCCCCATGACATTTTTGGATAAAATGTCAAGTTGTGTCATGATCTTGGCCATGTTTTGGTCTCTCTCATTATCTTTTTCAACCTGCTCCTTGGATAGTTGAAATGTGACCGGTGAGACCTAGTCTTCGCGAGTGTACCATGCCATGTTGATGGTTGTCATCCCATCGAGGAGTTGAGCTGCTTTTGTGTGTATGGTTGCTGCATTAAGCCTCTGGGCGAGAGTTGGTCAACTACATCTTTGTTCACCGAGTTTAGACTCCGGTAAAAGTATTGAAGGAACACATTATCATGTAGACCATGGGTTGGGCATTGTAGCACTAATTTCTTAAACCAGGGCCAAGTTTCATGAAGAGGCTCTCTATTCAGACACTTGAAGCTTTGGATGTTATTCTGAATAGTCATCATCTTCGAGGGAGGGAAAAATTGCACATTAAATGCGGTGACCAGCTCCTCCCATGAAGTGATTGAATTTCATGGTAATTCAGCTAGCCACTTGCAAGCTTCCCCCAACAATGTGAAAGGGGATAGTCTTAATCGAACTGATTCCTAAGAGATGTTCTTAAACGAGAAAGGTCCACACACATCCACGAAGTTTCGAAGATGCTTATATGGGTCCTCATGAGCCAATCCACTGAAAAGTCCTTTTAGTTGCAAAAGTTGCAACATAGTGCTTGTTATGTGGAACACCGCATTTCCCTCTGCTGGAGGTAGACGGATGGCTCTGACAACTCTCATGTTATGTGGATCATTGATGTTGGACTCTTGGACATCGTTGAGGTTACAAATGTCCTCCTGATGGCCCACTTGGCTCCCGTTACTACGGTTAACACTCATGGTTTCTGAAATGTTTACACAATCAATAGAATAAAACTAAAAATTAAACTAGTGAACTACAACTAAGAAGAACAAAAATTCTACTAATCTAAAAATTCCCAAATAACACCATTCCCTTGCAGCGGCGCCATTTTGATGCTTATCGTGACCAACGACGCTAACCTATACATTATCATCAGAGACACTTCCTTCTCAATTGTTCATAAACATGTACATAATACCACAATCACACATAATACACATGTATTGCATTTAAAAGTCACACTGACTCAACACATCTAACATTCAACATATATAATATAGATACAACCATCACTCAAGTAATACATTCATTTCATGTATAAACTCATGTGATCATAATATAGGTCATGTGGGTAAGTCTTTGCACAATAGTGCCATATACAACTTCAACCAACATAATAGCTTCCTTTTTTAAGCCTAAGCATCCTTAACTTATTCATATTAGCTTTTACCATTTAAGCCTTAGGAATTATCTTCATATTATGAGCCTTACTCTCAAGCCATGCCTCACATTGTAACCATGTATACCTAACTCTTAAAGTAAACTAAACTACATACTTCATTCTCACTCAATTATAGACATATAATATCAAGTAAACTACATCACAATACTACTTCAACCATGATCCATCATATAAGACCTAATCAAGTTAGTTCATGTCTACAAGATTCATTCATTGGCAATTCATGTCTAAGTTATCTAATCTAAGGCAATTCAGTAAGAAGTTCATTAATCTTAAAGGTTCACATCTAACCCTCAATTTGCCTCTTTCATGATATAACCCTAGAATCTTAGGTTAATCAAGAATATAGGCAGATTCATACTTAGATCATGTAATTACATTATAATCAACTAAAACTCAATCAATTGAATCAACTTCTAACAACATTCATTGTGTAGGGAAGAGCCATAGCTAGGTTTGCGTAAAACTCATGGATTCTTTGGAGTTCAAGTTAGAATCATCTAAAATCAGTAGTATCATCAATAACAAACATAATTCAAGGTAAACATAATCCATTGTCAAGCTTTCATCATCAATCAAGTCATACACTAGTTCACAATTTGGGAATAATGGGAAATCATGGGTCCAAGGGAGATTTTTATTAAAATCCAGCAATACTCCATTAATCCAACCATAAATCATCTTAAACAATCATAATAAATCATAATTAAACAATTAAATTCGTTTTGGAAGGAGACCCATAACTAGATTTGAAAACCCTAGATTTGGGGAATTTGGAAACATAGTTGAAAGGGCTTCTTGGTGATAGCTAACCAAGAATAAAAAACATCCATACCTTGTCTAAGGAACTCCAAGAATTCATCATCATAACTTGTAATAAGTAAATTCAACCTGAACATTCATTCATATCATACATACATAATTCAAAAGTCTTCATTAGATAAGAGAACCTAACCATAACCCCTTTTAAAGTCCACTTGTGCAATGTATGAGTAAAGTCCCATACCTCCACTCATACCAAGTAGTACCTCTTAAGGAATCATAATTAGAGTCCATGTTCTTATTATAGCTTGTATTTGTATCATTTAGGGATAATAGTCTTAACCGACATAGACCATGTGAGCTACATGGAATCCGGTGTTCTACCCCCACACCGTAAAGAGGGTGTCCTACTTCCCTAAGGTAGAACGTACATAATAACTTTTAGGGGGATCCACTAGCTAATACCTATGTGTGCACATAGTTATGGGATATGGGGATTGCTACTAGAAACCCGGACTTGCTAAACGTATAAGGTTTCCATCCCATGAGATAACATACATTCGGAAGCCGAACTTGCTAAACGTAAAAGCCTCCCATCTCACATTAATATCCTCTCGGTGCTAAGCATAATTCCCTTAAAAGTTACATTAAGTATTTACTTAAGTTTAGGTTAGTGAAAGAATACACTAGGCACTCAAACCAACATACATCATAATAGCTCAAAGATTCATTAAGTGAGAATATCCTTTCACTTTAGAACTATCAATAAGTGAGTAAACCTTTCACATTATCATTCATAGTGTTTTTATGAGAATTATCCTTTCATTCAACACAACAATACGACCATAGTCAGAACATATCATACATAGCCATCTATAGGGGTATAGGAAAGAAGGATCTTGCATCAATACCACAATATACACATTAACTAAACACCTCCACCTTTCAAGTGGATCAACATGGTCATGTACATTTCATGCATACTAGTATGTAAAGGTGCATATGAGAACTAACCTTTCAATGAACACCATATATATATTATCATCATAGACACTTCCTTCTCAATTGTTCATAAACATGTACATAATACCACAATCACACATAATACACATATATTGTATTAACACATCTACCATTTAACATATATAACATAGATACAACCATGACTCAAGTAATACATTCATTTCATGCATAAACTCATGTGATCATAATATAGGTCATGTGGGTGAAGTCTTTGCACAATAATGTCATATACAACTTCAACCTACATAATTGCTTCCTTCTTTAAGCCTAAGCATCCTTAACTTATTTATATTAGCTTTTACCATTTAAGCGTTAGGAATTATCTTCATTTTATGAGCCTTGCTTTAAAGCCATGCCTGACATTGTAATCATGTATACCTAACTCTTAAAGTAAACTTAACTACATACTTCATTCTTACTCAATTATAGACATATAGCATCAAGTAAACTAGATCACAAAACCACTTCAACAATGATCCATCATATAAGACCTAATCAAGTTAGTTCATGTCTACTAGATTCATTCATAAGCAATTCATGTCTAACTGATCTAATCTAAGGCAATTCACTAACAAGTTCATCAATCTTAAAGGTTCACATCTAACCCTCAATTTTTCTCTTTCATGATATAACCCTAGAATATTAGGCTAATCAAGAATATAGGTAGATTCATACTTGGATCATGTAATATCATCATAATGAACTAACACTCAATTAATTGAATCAACTTCTAACAACATTCATTATGTCGGGAAGAGCCATAGCTAGGTTTGGGGAAAACTCATGGATTCCTTGGAGTTCAAGTTAGAATCATCTAAAATTAGTAGTATCATCAATAACAAACATAATTCAATGTAAAAATAATCCATTGTCAAGCTTTCATCATCAATCAGGTCATACCCTAGTTCACAATTTGGGAAGAAGGGGATATCATGGGTCCAAGGGAGATTTTTATCATAATCCATCAATACTCCATGAATCCAACCATATATCATCTTAAAAAATCATAATAAATCATAATTAAACAATTGAATTCGTTTTGGAAGAAGACCCATGACTAGATTTGAAAACCCTAGATTTATGGAATTTGAAAACATACTTGAAGGGGCTTATTGGTGATAGATAACCAAGAATGAAAAGCATCCATACCTTGTCTAAGGAACTCCAAGAATTTTGGGAAAGAACCTTGAAACTCTAGCAACCCTAGCTCCAATGTCTTCTTCTTCTTCTTCTTCTTGAATCTAGAGAGAGAATTTTTTAGAGAATGATGATGTTCTTGGGTTTCTTCTTTTTATTAAGTGGGAGTAACTAAATTGAAGGAATTTGAACTTAAAAAGTATATATACTTGTTAGGAAAAGAGTGGGGAACTGTTGGTTCAAGTTTTGGAAAGATTACTTAAAAACCCTTACTTAAACTACAAAAACCTACCTTCCTCATGTTTGAGCTCACCCTTTGGCACCCTTGGGTTGCCAAGGGCACTAGGCGACTCTCCTAATGAGCTATTGGCTCGCCCAAAATTCCAGTAAGATCCCTAAATGGGCATCTCACTAGGCGATGGGGAGGGTCAATGGGTGAATTGCCAACCCAATTGGCGACCCATGACCTATCTCGCCCTTTGTTCCAGAATTTTGGCAAAATGGGATAGCCCACACTACAACATTTTAGGCCTACGGCACCCCTAAATTTGGACAACGCTTGTAAAGTGTTGCCCAAAATACTTTTGGGAACGCTTTTAAAGTGTAGCCCAAGTTTTTAACTTTTAGCTTCGATAATATTGGCAACACTTGTAAAGCGTACTCTTTATTGGTATAGGCTACATTTTATAAGCGTTGTTACAGTATGATATAATTGGCAACAACTATTTACAAATATGGCCACACTTTTAAAATGTCCTATTTTTATAATTATAAAAAAAACACATTACAAGTGTGTCCTTAAATTTTTCACTAAAATATTATATTCCCTCCAACATTTTTAACTCTCCCTCCCATTTGTATTGGCCAAAAAAAATAATTCATAAAAACGACACACTTTTCTCTTTCTCTGAAGAACCAACACACTTTTCTCTAGAGAATTGAAGAGCGAGCTGAAGCTAAGAACTAGAGAGCTGAAGCTAAGAACTGAGGAGCTGAAGTGACCACGATTTCTCCGATATCGGATTTCGTCAAGCGTAAGTACCCAATTCTTGATTATTTGTTCTTGAATTTATAACTATGTTTTCACACTTGTATGTGTAGGGTTTTGTTGTAATAATCACCAGGATGCTTGTACCTCAAAACCTCCAAGACCCAATCTTTATTCCCCACAAGAAATTCTTCCCCCACCGGAAACACCAAATGTCGTTGAAACCTAGAAAGATAATGAAGCTAAAAATTACCTCTACTCCAGCGAGGTTGTTTAAACGCCCTTTTCCTCCTCCTTCTCCAGCGAATCATATTAAAGCTTTGTTGTTGAGACGGCAAGGTAGTGTTAAGCCTAATGTTGCATGTATTCCTGAAGGAGAGGAAACTGAGGGGGTTAACTTGGGTAAGAGTTTTGGATTTTCTAAGCAATTTGAGAGTAAGTATGAAATTGGGGAGGAAGTGGGTAGAGGCCATTTTAGGTATACTTTTTCTGCTATTGTCAAGAAAGGTGAACTTAAGGGTCAGAAAGTTGTTGTTAAGGTCATTCCAAAAGCCAATGTCTCTTCTTCACCACTCTGTTTAGTCCATAATGCATTGAAATGTATTTGCATATTGAATTACCTACAATGTCTGATTGTTGAAGTACATGGTGGGAAAAATTGGTCAATTTTATAAGTCCATTTTCTTTGATTTAAGTTTTGTTGGGGTTTTAGATTTGTTTTCTCTGTATGTCATGAACACCATTAGATTTTATGAGTCCATATTCAACAGCCGAGATTCCTTCTTATTCTCTACTAATTTTTGTTTTGTGTTTAGAAGAAATTGATTACTTTGGGTTTGTTGGAATGGAACAAATCACGAGTTACAGCTAAAATTCCAAAGTATGGAAATAAAGTGCCGAAGAACACGATTTCTGTTGTAGATGGTTTTACTGCTGCCTATTGGGTAAGGACACAACATTTTTCGTATCTTATCCTTAAAAACATGTTCTTATAGCTATACAATTGTTCGGATATGTTTAAGATCACAAGTTTTAAGGATACTTCTGGTGTACTAATTACCTACTGATAATATAAAATATATGTATATAACCAAATCAATCGTAAAATAATCACAGATTTATCTGTTAGATTGAAAAGCACACATGTTGTTCAAAATCATCATTGAGAAGAATGTTTGATGATTTGACATCTCTGTGAATACCAAGCCTTCAACATTCATTGTGTAGGTAATTCAAAGTTTCTGCAATTCCAACGGCTATTCTGAATCTTTTTTCCCATGTCAATATTGATTTGGTTATTCCTACATTCCAAATTAACTCAACATTAACGAATTAAAAAGTGGTTTTATGTACAAAATATATTCTTTGGTTTGCAATAAGCTTATTAAACTATAATTGCTGAATTTCATAAAATACTTTGACTGATGGTCTACTTATATAAACTTGAGTTTCTCGTGATATAGTTTTTGGTGTTGAATTAGATTCAAGTATCATTTTTTTATATGGGAGATATTTTGAGTGAATAAGTATACTGGTAAGTATACTGAGATGTTACAACTTGAGTTTCAGAATTAGTCTTATCAACTTGACTAGAAGCATAGTTATGAGACTTACCTGTCTGCAGTAGAGTGTCTTGGTGTTGTTGGAGTTGAGTTTCTACTTTTTCTACGCTTTGTTTGGTGCGCCTGCTATCTTGATTTACATGTCTGCATTAGAGTATCTTTGGATATTTCTACTGATGCCCCTGTTCTTTGGCCTGAGATGGAGTTCGAGTTGGATATAGCTACTGCAATCTGCTATAAATCTGCAAATCTGTAATCTGCTACAAATCTGCAAATCTGCAATCTGCTATAAATCTGCAAATCTACAATCTGCATATTGACAAATCTGCAATCTGCAAATCTGCAATTTGCTATCCATCTTTTAAAGATGTAACCAAAACCTCCTTCGCCAAGAAGACTATCAGCTCGGAAGTTCCTAGGTGCATTTTTCAGTTCATTGTAAGTAAATGACTTGAGGTTGCTTGGAACAAATGAATCATTTGTGCAAAACTGTTGTGAAATGAGTGATTAAGAGAATAAAACTATTCCTTTTTCACACTGCCTGAAGAGCTAGAATTAGAATTTGAAATAAAAATTGGTTCAGTTGAGCCAAAATTCGAGTATATGAATCCTTACTATTCATGTCACTCCACTTAAGCTTCTCTAGTACAACAAGTAATATACATTTTCTATTTTATTGTAAATTTCTAACAAGACTAAAAAAATCTAAACAAATATTGTAACTCAATATACCAAAGCAACAAACTTCTATACAAATCAGAACACAAAAGAAATGAATAAGAAAGGGTTCAGGAAGCAGAACTTTGTTCTGCTATTGGACATAGTCTGATTGCTTGTGAACAAGGTTCAAGAGGTAGAACTTTGATGCAGAATGGTTGAATATGACTGGTATGTTTCTAAATAAGGGAGGTGCATAGGTTCAGATTATATAATTTTTTATGAAGGATGCTAAGTGATCGAGTAGTCCTGGCAGGTTCAGATTACAGGGTGAGTCTTGATAGTTAATTGCAGTAGATAAGAAAATTGATAAGAACACACACCATATGCCAGATGATACTTTACAGTGCAAAAATAGATGCCTAGCACTCTCCAACATTGTCTGATGGCACATATAACATTCATCAGGGTGTGTTTTTCCTTCTGTAAAATGCAGTCAACTTTAGCCTTAAAACTAGTTCAACTTGCCTACTTTAGATCATGTTAATTGTTTTCTTCCTAATTTTAGAACTTGGAAGGCTACATAACACTCGAAGTAAAATTAATGAACTCTTTTTAAAATTAGGTTTCCAGTAAACCTTATCGCAGGGTTCTGTTAAGCCTTGAACACTTCTAGAGTCTTGAAAAATTTCACAACTTCTTCTTATTAACAATCCTTCTATAAGTAATATTTCACCCTTTAGGATCCAAGATTATAGCTAATCTTGCTTCAAGTCAAGGATAACTTAGAATGAATAAACTCTATGAAACTTTAAGTTTTTTGGTGTGATCGACTATCTATTATAGGATCATTGTAATGTTTGCTTGGATGTTTAAACATGGTAGTAGATGTTTGATAATTCTCTGATTGGGTGTGTGCACAAGAATGAGATTTTAAAATTTTGGACAGTTTTAAAAAGTCAAAAGGATTTTCACACTATATTGTACTTTTGGTCTTCTAAATAAAGTGATTGAACTTCTTTAAAATGCTTCTTACAACTTTAACCTGCTTCTCGATAGAATTCTTAATCTTGTTCATTTAATTGTTTCTATCCTATTAATTTACTTTCTTTCTTAATTGTGTCTATCCTATTAATTTTACTTATATTTCCTTAGAAGTATAATCAACATTCAGAAACATTAGTGGAGGATTCAAGGTTTGATTTGGCATAGCACAAGCGCCATCACTAGGTATGAAACTTTTATCACCTCATAACACCTGATTGATAACTTACACATTACTTTTAAAACTTATTTGTGAAGTAGTTAATGATTTAATGATTGTTACTGTAAGATTAAATATTGATATCTTCTTCTAGGAATTCAAATATCTTATCCAAGGATTGGATGGATTTAGCAAGGTATAGCAAACCATATATTGATGGTGTTGAGTCATTCCTAGATTTTGCTTACTCTTATGGAGATTCTTAAGGAGAGGAAATTCAGTGTCCATGTGCAAAATGTTGTAATATTCGTTGGACTTGAAGGAATGCAGTGTATGATCATCTAATATGCTATGGATTTGTTAAAGGTTATATTAGATAGATCAATCATGGGGAATGGGATATCAAGTTGAATGTTGACGATGATATGGATTACTCGCGTGATGATATTGATGGGTTGTTGAATGATCAATTTAGAGATGTTGCACAAGCCGAAGGAGTTTATGATGGTTGAAATGAAGATGCCAAGAAATACTATAACTTAGTTGAAGAGGCAAGCCAAGAATTATATCCTGGTTGTCCAGGATTCTCTAAATTATCATTCACACTTCATTTATATTTGTTGAAGTATCTACATGGATGGAGCAATGAATCATTCACTTCTATTTTAGAGTTATTAAAAGAGGTGACGCCCGAGTTGAACATTCCTCCGTCTTACAATAAAACCAAGTCTATGGTTAAGAATCTCGGTCTTGATTATGAGAAAATTGATACATGTCCAAATGATTGCATGTTGTTTAATTCGATCATAAAGATGATGAATTTTGTCATACTTGCGGAGCTTCACGATATATTAAAAATCCTGAAGTTGATAGTGAGGTTGAGCCTTCTAAAAAATCACATCGAGTTTCATCAAGGACTTTGAGACACTTTCCATTAATTCCTAGACTCAAAAGGTTATTTATGTGCTCAAAGACGGTAGATTCTTTACGGTGGCATGACGAGGAGCGTTCTAAAGATGGAAAGTTAAGGCATCCTGCTGATGGTCAAGCATGGAATGATTTTGATAGGTTCCATCCAGATTTCGCACTAGATTCTCGTAATGTGAGACTTGGATTAGCAAGTGATGGGTTCAATCCATTTCGAACCATGAATATTTCTCATAGCACATGGCCAGTTATGTTGATGGCGTATAATTTTCCGTCTTAGATGTGCATGAAATCTGAATATTCTATACTTTCTTTACTTATACCTGGGCCACGATCACCTGGAAATGACATTGATATTTACTTACAACCATTGATAGATGAGTTCAAATTGTTGTGGGATTCTGGGGTTGAAATGTATGATACTTCAAGAAATCAAACTTTTCAAATGCGAGCAGCTCTTATGTGGGCAGTCAATGACTTTCCTGCATATGCTATGTTTTCTGGATGGAGTACAAAAGGAAAGTTTGCTTGCCCTTGTTGTAACTATAACACTAATTCTCACTATCTTAAGCATAGTCAGAAAATGTGTTATATTAATCATCGTATTTTTCTACCTATGTATCATCCATGGAGATCTAACAAAAGATCTCTCAATGGAAAAACTGAATTCAGGGCTCCTCCACCTTTATTAAAAGGACCTTACGTGCTTAATAGCTTACCTGATTTTGAAAATGTGTTTGGAAAGAAGAGAAATAGATCAAATGATGGCCCATGGAAAAAAAGGTAAATCTTTTGTGAATTACCTTATTGGCAGCACAACTTGTTATGCCACAACCTTGATGTAATGCACATAGAGAAAAACATAGTTGATAGCATACTTGGAACTCTTTTGGATATGCCTAGCAAAACAAAGGATCATGCAAAAGCCTGGTATGATTTGAAAGAGGTGGGAATTAGAAAGAATCTTCATCCAAAAGATACTGGAGATAATAAGAGAACAAAGTTTGCAAAAGCTTGCTTCTCAATGAAAAATGGAGAGAAATCAGTTTTTTGTGGAGTTTTAAAGACAGCCAAGCTACCTGATAGAAGTGCCTCCAATATATGTAGGTGTGTGAAGCTGGATGAAAGAAAATTGTCTGGTTATAAGACCCATGATGCTCACTTCATGTTACATTACTTGCTTCCAATACCAATTAAAAGCTTCCTTCCAGATCATGTGGCTATTGCTTTGATTCATCTATGTTCCTTCTTCCAACGCTTGTGTCAAAAAGTTATCACATTGGAGGAACTAGATTTCATAGAAGTAGAGATCAAAGAAACAATAAATCAGTTGGAGCGAATTTTTCCTCCATCATTTTTTTATATAATGATTCATTTTCCTATTCATTTGGCGAATGAAGTGAGATTAGGTGGTCCAGTTCAGAACCGATGGATGTATTCCACTGAAAGAGAAATGGGTACATTCAAATCATATATCTGCAACAGATGTTATCCAGAAGGTTGCATAGCAGAGGCACGTGTGGGAATATACTGTATGAATTTATTTTCTAGATATTGGCATGGGGCTGTACAAACCAAATTTAACAGAAGAGCCCGAAATAATGATGAATGTGACCCAAGTGATGCAGAAACAGTGAGTTTGTTTTCTAAAAAGGGATGTCCTTTAGGAGCAATGAAAATTGATCCATTTATTTTAGATAACAAGACACTAAGTCAGGCACATGCATACTTGTTAGGAAATTGTGATGAGATTCAAGAATATATTAGGTACTTTAATTTAATATAGTATTTTCTTTTGTATAATTAATTTTTAACTTATTTTTTTATCGTTTTACCAAAAAAGTACATGTTGTGTAAAGAGCATGAGAAAGAGGTTAATAATCAGTCGCGAAGATCTAAATGGAGCAAGGCCAAGAATCATTGTCAAAACTTCTCTCAATGGTTTGAAACTCGTTCTTTGCAAGAGGATGTGCCTAATTTGATAAAACAATTGTCTAGAGGACCAAATTCTATTGCTAAAAGATACTCTGGGTATCTCATTAATGGATATAGATTCCATATTAGGCAGCGTGATGCAAGGCGTAAAACACAAAATAGTGGTGTTACACTTTTTGCCTCAACTACGAGCTTTGCAAGCTCAAAGGATAAGAACCCAACTGCTGCAGATTTGACTTATTATGGTAGAATAGTTGATATAGTTGAGTTAGACTATTATAGTAATTTTAAGGTTGTTTTGTTTAAGTGTGATTGATATGAGGTTGAAAAAGATATTTATGGCCTTACTTATGTCTATTTTAACAAGAGATGCTCTTAGGAAGACCCTTTTGTGCTTGCATCTCAAGTACATCAATGCTTGTATGTGCAAGATCCATTTGATCAAGAGAGACATTATGTTATGAAGACTGTTCTGAGAGACTTTTTTAACATGAGTGATGAATTTGAATCTGATCTCCCACAAAGTTATGAAAATGAGTTGTCTGAACACTTGATAGGAACATCCATACCAGAAGATGATGGTGACGTTCCTTTAGTAAGGACTGATGTACCAAAAACTGTTATTAATGTGCCTTTAGAGGAATTTGTTACTCAACAACTTGAGGTCAAGTATGAAAAGGATTTTGAAGATGAGTTTGAAGATGAGTATTAAGAAGAGTGTGAAGACGGGTCTGAAAATGAGTATGAAGATGATTCTGAATATGAGTCGGACGATGAGTCTGAAGACGAGTTTGAAGATGACACGCCATGAGTTTTATTATTTTTGTGATGACCATATAGTGCTAACTAACTCTTTTTGTTATTTAACTATTTTTGTACAAACACCTTAAGATATCTAAGTATTCTGTTGGCTTCGTTATGCACCTGATTGTTGTTTGGTCAGTAATTGATGTTGGCTTCTTTAATTTATGTAATTATTGTTTTGTTCATGAACCTGTAATTCTAGCTTACTATTATTTTATTTGACTATTTGTTGGCACAAACTTGTATGACTAAGGCTAGTAATATCTGGAGTATTCATGTTACAATTATCAAATTACTTTCTGATAAGTAAATGTGAATTGTTGTTGTTATCTAAATACTTATTTTTTCCTATCATTATCAGGCATTGAACATTACAGGCAGCACAGTAAAATCAGTCCTCTGTGTGTAGTACTCCCTTATCTTTCTGGAAGCTAATGATTAGTTCACTACTTGTTCTCATTAGCACAGAGAAGGCAACACATTTAAATCTTTTGAAGTTAGATTTCTGTAGCTTTTTCTATCTAATAATCCTAGAACGTATATGATTATGAGACTAGAACCTCTTCTCTTTGTAGGTTTGCTTTTTCTATTTAACAATCACCTAATTATTGTTTTGTAGGTTAACTTACTGTAGGGAAAGAAAATAAAGAGATTAAAAGAAAGCGGGAAGAATGAGTCAATCAACAGCACTAAAGAAAAAGGGTTCGAATCCGAATAAAGCTCAAAGTCCATTGAAGAATCTGAACTTTGATATGCAATACTGAACAAGTACTGAATTGGCTAACCAATTCAAGATTAAGAGAGAACAACTTGCTAACGAACGCAATGATAAAGCTAAGAAAGAGCATGCACCAATAGCGCATAAAAAGAAAGAATTCTGACGATTTCATTCCACAACAAGGAAAGAGTAAATTTCTTGAGTACAAATCAGTAATTCAATCGTCTTCAAGGGAAGAGCTTGGTACTTCACATATGGTTGTTGGGAAAGGACAAAATAAAAAGAGCTTATTTCAATCTGGAGAGTCCATTCAAGAGAATGGAATTAAACTTCCTATGCACAACTTTAGGTTCCAAACGTCTTCCAAGAAAGGTGTTACTAGTTCAGTACATATGACTGGGGAAACACTTGGTAATGCAAAGGAACAACATGATATTCAAGATCTACTAAACTTCAAACAGGTGAAGAGGAAGTCGGTCCTACCAGCCACAAGTCTTTATCAGTTTCTGGAAGAACAACAGTTATAAAAAGAACATGATGTTAATGATCTACCAAACTGCAAGCAGGTAAAGAGGAAGTCGGTTATACCAGCTACTAGTCTTGATCAGTTTAAAAAAAAACAAGTGATACACATAGGTGATGAAATAAAAATTGATAACCACACAGTAGCTGATGATCATGTGGATCAAGAAGAAATCCGCGGGGATGAGTGTGCTATAGATGAGAAAATTGGCATTGATTGTAGTACAGAAGGTATGTCTTAAGCGTTGTAAGATTTATTACTTATATAAAAGAAATTTCGTATTTCCTTTCTGTTACATAAATCTAGGAATATTGGAGCTGAAAAAAGTCCGAGGAAAACAACATGTAAGGATATTCACTCAAGAAATTTGGAAGAAAGAAAGGAGGTGACATTTGATAAAGGACAAGCAGTGGGACCAACTGGTAAGATAGTGTTGGAATTAACCAACTTTATAGGAACAATTTCAAGGAATCCTAGATTCATCAACTTGATGTACACTAGTTGGCATGCGGTGCCAAAAGATACTAAAAAACGCATTGTGGGAATATATCAATCTAAGAACAATCAATTTTATGATTGAATATTTTATTGTTTGTTTTTACTGGCTGAAGATAAATATATTTTATTTTGCATAGTCCGAATACCTAATTCTAGTAGAAGGAAAGAACTGGGTGATGATTGGTCTTCGTGATGCTTGGAGGTGACACAAGCTAAAAATTAAAGAGAGATGTTTTGATAAAAATAGTACCGTTGAGGATATGCTAGCAAAACGTCCTGATGACATGCCAGAAGGTCAATTCCGTCAATTGATAGAGTATTGGAAACACCCAACTGTTCAAGTAAGGCTAAAATAGTACATTTCTACTATTCAACTTATTTTGCATCATATCTATTATTCTTTTGTTTTATTTTTTAATTCAAACATCTCTTTTTATTTAATTATAGGACTTGTGTGAGATGAATTCTCAAAACAGGAAAAAGTAAAAGTTGAGGCATCGAAAGGGACCTATTAATTTTTCAAGAGTACGCATGGCATTGGTAATACTTAGCAGACATTTCGTAAAAAAATGAATTTCATCTGTTTGTACTATTTTTTCTAACCACTGTCCACTGTATCATCTTCGTCCATACATTTTTTTACCTCTTTTGATATAATTTGTAGCTTGCAACCAAAGAAAACAATGAGGAACCATCAAAGTGTGAAATGTTTATTGCAACTAGTACAAAGATGGGAAAGGAAATTTAGGCAGATACTCAAGTTGCAATAGTAAATTTTTAAAAGTGGATTAGTGATGAATTTAATTCAGGTTTAAAAGATATATATTGTTGGGAGGGTAATAATTTTATTTTAATATGCTTGAGTCGCTGGACAGTTTGCTTGGAAGGAATGTCAATTAAAGTTAACTTAATGAATCATAAACTCATTTAAGCTGGAAATAAAGAAGTACTTACATTTAATATGGATGTCAATTTTATTCAATAGGCTGAACTTCAGAATCACCAAAATTCCGGGGAAACAACAGATAATGCTTTTACAGCAGTGTTTGGAAAGGAGCAACCTGGTCGAATAAGGTGCTATGGTAGATCAGTGAGAACAAGTTCTTTGAAGAAAGATGAGAAAACTAACGAGCTAAAACAGAAACATGCCAGTGAAATCACTTCTCTAAAATAAGAAATGAATGAAATGAGAGAAAAAATGCGACATTTCCTTAGTCAATTGCTTCAAAACAACCCATGTTCGAGATATGCCAACGTGTGTTGGATGAAACATTGCTTCACCTATTGATGCGAGTAGTGCACAAGCTGTAAAAGGCTAAAATCTTCCACATTCTTCTGGGTCAACTCATGATTCGATTCTTCAAAAGGTATTTCGTATTTTTTCTAATGTTCTTTTTTTAGAACAATAAGTTAGCAAATTACTATCCTAAATAACTATATCCTATGTGATTGTAAATTTGTGATAGTTGGCTAATTAGTCCTCTCAGTTTTTCTGAAAGTCTTCTTTGTGGTAGTTGCCTTATTGATGCAGTTAATTTGCAAGCTTTCTAACTTAATGTTTGAATCATTCAAAGTAGCTCTAGTTTTGGCATGACTGATCTGAAATTTATATTGAGAAACCTCTGAAGGTTTTCACTTGCCATGGGTTGTGGTGTTGTTAGTTCCTTGAGGCTTTTCTCTCTCTTTCTCTCTTTTAAACCTCTCAACTATATTTTCCTCAACTTTGTCTAGTTCCTCATTCAAATCATCCTTTGTTTGTTTGTTGATGTATTTCATTTATTGATGTATCAAATTGTGAAGATAGTTTTCTTGTTCTTCTTGTCTATTGGTTTGTTCCTGCACAATAAGATTATTATAGTTATTATGAGTAGGAATAGTAGAGTTAAGTGTCTTACCTGACTGTGCCTTAGGCTGATATTGTTGGTCTTGCCCTGTCTTCTCTTGTGTTGATCTGGTCTTTGTTGTTCAGTCTGAATCTGTATCATCATGATTTAACACCTTACCCATAATATCAACAAGGTCTTTACAATAAGAAATAGGATGTAACTGATGAGTGTGCCAGATAAGGTCGATATCATAAGTTGGAACAGAGAAGCTATCAATTGATCTTTCTTTGTTTCTTCGGATTAAGTGTAAGAAACCCTTGTATCAAGCCACAGCTCCATCAAGATAGACCTCGCTTGTCATGTGGGGTCTAGACACCTGGAAAAAATACATGATTTAACATCGAAAATAATGTGTAGTATACTAGAAAGTCTGAACAATCTGGTATCAACAAAAAGATCATAAGAAGACATTCTAACATATACATCAGTACTCTATATTCAAAGAAAATTATAAGAGAAATTAAAGTTTGTGAGTTCTCACAAACTGAATTTCTTAATTGTTCGGCCTGTGATTTAGTTAAATAAAAGTGTGTGAATCCTCTTGCTCACTTGATAGAAGAAGGGGCTTTGCCTTTTAACAACAGAGACCAGATCATAGGTACTGCACTTCTTGTCTGTTGGTTTGTTCCTGCACAATAATATTTGTTAGTTGTTACTTTAGCTTCAATGTATTCATTTCAAGTAAAATGAGTTTGACTAAGCTCAAATTTATGAGCCCCTTAAAGTTGTTCATATCTTATGACTTTCAATTCCATATCCGCATAAGTTGTTGCTTGTTATCTTCATATTTTTTAGATTTTGTCTTCTCCTTTGGCAATTATAGTAGTTGAGTTTGTTATTCTACGATTATTGATTATCTCAAGAGACTAACTCTTTCCTTTAAATTGAATGCATTTTGGTGCCTAATTAATGTAGAGTAAATGATGTCTGATTATTAATAAGATTTTCCTGATCAATTTTGTTAGTCTGGTTGTCTACAAATGTCCAGTTTTCTTCATGTAAAGAGAATCTCAGTTATGATATTTGTTTGTTTATGAATACATCTTTGTTAAAGTATTGGCCTGAGCTAATTCAATGGCATGTGATTCTTATGTATATACAATATGTAAATGAATGTTCAACTTGCATAGAAGAATCTTTCAAGGAACTGCATGCTGCAATCTGTAATCTGGAATCTGCAATTTGCAATCTGGAACTGCATTTTGCAATCTAGAATCTGCAATTTGCAATCTGGAACTGCATGCTGCAATTTTATTTTATTTTTATCAATTTTCTGAGCTTATAGCTCCTTTATTTCAAAGCTCAAGTCTGTACAAAAAGGGCAAGTCAAAATGACTCAACCCATAAAATAAAACTAAATCACCCACCCCAGTTAAGTGAAGTTGTCGGCTTCTAGATATTGTTTCCTAATCGGTAGGGCATTGAAATTGAGTTCCCTCTTTTCCTCTTCATGCTACTCCCTGCATGCTGCAATCTCGAATCTGCAATCTGTAGATTTGTTGTTCTCTATAACAGCTGCAATATGCAATCTGATTTGTTGTTCTATAACTACTGCATTCTAGAACTTCTTACCTCTTCTATAACTGCTGTAATCAGGAACTTCTTGCCTCTTCTACAACTGTTGCAATCTAATTTGTGTAGGGAAATAGAGGTGATAAAATTTGAAGGGTCGTCGCAAGTCAATTTGATCCCATTGAAGTGGATGATGAAGAGTTTTTCAACTATTGTAAAAGTTTGAATACATTATATTTGATTTTGTGAAATATATTCATTGCTAGAATATATTGAACTATTGTGAGAGTACTTTTTGAACTATTGTGTACACATATTTAGAATATTGCTTTAGAAGTATGTGTATGTACACAAGACATACTATCTTTTGAAGTTTATGGCGAGTCTATAAATTTGAATTACTTATTAGCTAATTTAATGCTTGAGATTATTTATTGCAAAATAATATTGGTGTTTTTTAATTAGAAATTGTGGCATATAAATATTTTTTAGCCAAAATAATATTACCACACTTAAAAGTGTAGCCATAGGACTGTAAATTGTGGTATGCACATTGGCAAGGACTACACTTCAAAGTGTTGTCACACATAAGATAGAAAGGCGACACTTATTAATCGTGGGCAATATGGAAGCAAAGGCCACGCTTGAAAGCGTAGCTGATAAGGCATCACTTTTAAGCGTAGTTGTAAAACGTGGCCTTTTTGCCTTTTATCAAATGCCACACTTTTTCATAGTTTAGGCCACACTTTTCTATGGTGGTTGTAGACATAAAATGTTGTAGTGCCACTAGGCGACCCCAAGTGCACTTTGGCGCATCGCCAAATCACTTGGGCAATCATGTTGCCCAATCGCCAACTAAGTCTAAAATGAACAAGTTATCCTTCACCCTTCCTAGGTAGTTTAGGTCCTTACCTTCATCCTAGGTGTTTACCTCCTTCATTTTAGCTTTATTTTAGTCTTAAACTTCTCTAGAAGTTACATAAAACCCCACATTAGCTCTAATTCAACGTAGACACCAACTTGAAGTTATACCAACCAACACAATGAGACTCTAGTGTAGCCTACTGATTTTCCAGGTTGTTACAGCAGGAGGAAGATTATACGGAGTAATAAATACCAGCCAGCATGAATAAGGCGAAGCAGCATTAGAGAATGGTGTGAAGCCATCTGCACACAACCCCAATCTAACATTTTTTGGTTCACTAGCAAAATCAGGATATATATATTATCAAAATGCTTCCATGGTTGACCATCAGATGGATGAGACAAGACACCCGGCATCCTTCTATATTCACGATGCCATCTCTTATGTGGGGCAGACCTCACTGATGCATACAACCTCTTTAACCTAGGAATAAGCAGTAGATAATGTATCTCCTTAACTAGGACCATCTTTCCAGCCTGAGTCCTCTTATAACGAGCATGTCCACATAACTTACAATTTTCTAATTCACTATCAGTCTTGTAAAACAACATGCAACCATTAACACAACCATGAATTCTATCATACGTCAATCCTAACCTGGAAATCATACGCTTTGCCTGATAAAAGTTCTTAGGTATGATAAACTCTGGATTAACTAGTTCACCCAAAAGATCAACCATTGAGTCCATAGCCGCATTAGGAACATTCCAATCTGATTTAATATTCATTAATCTAACCGCAACTAAGAAGGAAGAATGTGGACTCCCTTCACATAGTGGACGACTAGACTCTTCTAATTGATCATAGAAGCGTCTTGCTTCTTCATTAGGAGCTTCATCAAAATATTGTTCGGGTTCCATCCCACCTTGAACCCCGAAAGAATCATTGATCATTTTCTAAACCCTATCATGTTCAACCCTATCATCATGTTCAACCATAATTTGGCCATGCGGTGCAAGCATATTATATTCATCCACAGGCATCGAATTATAAAACATACCATTCAATCCATCTCTTTCTCCACGATCAATCCATATAAAATATTTAGGCTTAAATCCATTACGGTACAAATGAACCATAACTGTATTTGGTTCAAAAAAAATTAAGAACCTACATGCACTACAACGACACCTAACAAATCCATTATTCTTGAAAATGTCAAGAGCCATTGTATGTTCAATAAAATCTCGAACACCGTTAATAAACTCAAGTTTCAAATCAGCACCAGTTTGATAATGCATATTATAAATCCACAAACGATGATCCATCTACAAAATTATAGATATTCAATTATATTATAAATTAAATTTAATAATAATTTTACTACATATATCTAACTGTTAATATATATTTATAATTACTTAATAATTATATTTATTATTACTTATATATCTAATTAATTAGTTCATAAATACTACATTTCAAGATCTACAAAGTTCAAGCTTAATTAATTTATAATTTTAATTAAGTTTAACATTTCAAAGTATTATAAATTAAGTCCAAGTTATTATAAATTAAGTCCAAAGTATTAATTATGTTAATTATAATTAAGTCCAAGTTACTATAAATTAAGTCCAAAGTATTAATTAAGTTTAATTAAAAAGTTCTAATTCATTAAGGTCATCAAGAATTAGTTATATTCAAGTTCAAGTTCAAGTTCTAAATTCAAGTTCATATTATAAAAGTTATTAGTTATATATAAAGTGCAAATCCAATAATTAGTTATATATTCAAATTCTAATTAAGTTCAATTAGTTCAAGTTCTAAATTCAAGATAATTCATATCGAATTTCTAAACTTAGTTATATATAAATTTCTAATCCAAGAATTGGTTATATTCAAGTTCTAAGTTCAAGTTCATATCAAATAAGTTCTAAAATTAGTTGTATATAAACTTCAAATCCAAGAATTAGTTATATATATTCAAGTTTTAAGTTCCAAGTTAAAGTTCAAGTTCAAGTTAATTCTAATTAATTCAAGTTCATATCTCTAATCTATAAAATTAGTCATATATAAACTTTTAATCCAAAAATTAGTTTTATATATTCAAGTTCTAATTCAAAAAAAACCCTCATATATTCATCACATTCAAACATTTATCCTATATATTCATGACATTCAAACTTCATCAATTACTAACTTCTAAATTCAAATTAACAATTTACTAACTAACAATCATCAAATTTTAAAAAATTCCAATTCACAATCAAATTAAAGATTTTCAAATTCAAACTAACAGTAAAATCAAAAAACCTTAATTCTTCTCTAACAAACATAATAAATCATTCAATCCAAAACACAAATTCCATAACTAATTAACAAAATGAAATATACCACAGATATAAAAAATTAAAAATTAATTTGAAGAAACCCTAACATTAAATTAAAGGAGAAATTAGAGACAACGGAGAGGGAGAAGCAGCGGCGTCAGCAACAGCGGAGGTGGCAACAACTTCTTTTGGCGATTTTAGAGAGAAGAAAGTGAGAAAGGAAGATAGAAGGAATAATGGGAAAAACCCCGTTTGGGTATCCAGATATTTTAAAGAAAGTGCCGGATAGCATCTCTATGTCTGTCGCTTGTCGTTTAAATGGTTAACCAAGATGTTGACCAAAAAGCGACAGACATAGAGATGTTGTCTGTCGCTTCTTTAAAAAATAATTAATAAATAAAAATTAATAGAAAGCTAAGGACAATGTGGTTATTTTTTAATCTATAAATAAATATTTTTAATAAAAAGCGACGGACAACGTCAAGTGTGACGCCGTCCGTCGCTTTTCCGTCCGTCGATTTTTTACAGTATTTTAGTAATGACAATTTGGTTCCACAAATTTGAAAGATTCACACAGCCCCGAGGCCCTTATATACCTTCTTAGATCTGGGAGTTCAATGAGGAGTACGGGAAGTTGGTCCCAAAAGGTAAGAAGAAAGCCAGCTCATTTACACATGTTGATCATGTGGTGGTGTGAGGTAAAAAGGTAAAGTTCAGAAGTTCAGAATCAATGAGGCTTTGGGGTGCACAGTCCAGATAATCTACTTCTTAACATGTCGGATTCAGAAGAAGACCCTAGATGACCTTAGCAGGTGGCTCTCTGCTTTGATTTCTGACATTACACCTCTGTGGATTGAACTAGGGGTCCATATTGAGAAGAAGGACCTAGATGCAGCTACGAGGTGCTGGTTCGGGTTTATTAGCAGCACACTCATGCCGTCACAGAAGAATCCATCCTCTAGTACCCGAAAGCAGCTTTGTTGGGATCTATCATTGATCATGATCGATTAAATCTAGGGATGATCATTGAGTAAGAGATGGCCATCTAAGCAGAGCCAGACATCACTTTCATTCCCAGTGCTGATCATAGAGTTGTGCCAGTGAGCTAGAGTACTCTTTTTGGCAAAGGTGGATTTGTAAGTGACTCCCACTTCCTCTACTAACATCTGGATGATCGAGGTCGAGTACAATAGGGATGAGGCTGACAGAGGAGAGCAGCCGGTGGACACATCCCCGACTGTTGATGGAGATACGTTTGAGGAAGACACTGCTCCATCCACTCATATTGGTGACCCTTCAGGTACATTTAGCTCATCTGCTCCTACTTCTACTGTTGCTATATATAAGATAGGCTATCTAGCCAGTTTACTGATATACTTGCCTCCCTGGTCGAGGCGGTTGTCCCGGGATTGATTGAGAGGGCCATTGTTGATGCCCTTGCCCCTATTCGAGCTGAGTTGCGAGAGCACCGGGAGTTAATTATTGCACATGGCCTAGCCTTGGACACCCTCGTTGTGCGAGTTGAGGTATGTCAGTAGGGAGGTCGCCAGTCTGATGATGTTACGGCCTTGAGGGCCGTTGTTGTAGGATTGAGGAGTGATGTGGATGACCTCAAATTCACCAATTTATCTATGTTCTTCGGCACTGTGGACCTTCCCGAGGTTCCGAGTTCAGAGATGCCAGCTATTCAAAAAAAGGACATTTCATTTCAAAGCATGCAATTTGCCACGTTTAAACATCATATAAGATATTAGAAGTCATAAGTCATAATCATGGACAAAATAAGTCAACATCATCTTTAAAACCTTTTAAATCATATACAAAGCTTCATTAGTAAACATAGTTCATTATTCATTTTCTTATTGTGAGAAGTAGACTTAACCGACGTGAGACCATGTGAGCTATAATATGATCACCCGGTGTCTTCCACACCAAAAAGGGTTGTTCTACTTGCCTAAGGTAGAACCCTGAACTCTTAGCTTAGGTGGATCCACTAGGTAGATAACCTATAGGGGTACATAGTTTATGGGATACGGATATTGCTACTAGAAACCCAGACTCAACTGACGTAAAAGGTTTCCATCTCATGAGACATACATGGGAAGCCCAGATTCAACTAACGTAAAAGACTTCCATCTCATTTGAATATCCATTCGATGCTAAGCATAAATCCCACGGAGTACTAATTAAGTCTTAGATAACTCATGTCTCATGGAAGGATGTCTTTAACAACCAATACTAGTTAGTTCAGTAGGATAGCTCATTATATCATGCGTGAGAAAACCTTTCACCTTCCATGCCTACATGTACATCTTAAATTCAATTAGGTGAGAAAGCCTTTCAACCTTAGAATCATCATTATGTGAGAAAACCTTTCACATCATGTTCATTATGTGGTCATTAGAATGTCCTTTCAATCAACACAACAACATCATCATAATCATTAACACTTTACTCTCACTTGTCTTTAAAGCATATACATAGACTTCATGAAAACATGCATAATCTCATAAATATTACCCTTTAAAGGTTAGTAACTTACTTTCCATCATCTCATCGAGAATTCAATCATTAGACACAGATTTCATTGTAATTCATGTGATTCTATCACTTCATGCATAAATTCATAAAATTCACCTTTCATCAATAAAGACCCACATTATGAGATCACAATTGAGAAATATGGGCAAATTCATGGGTTCTTGGGGATACATCATAAAAACCATAGGAAATCATCAATTCATGCTTATAATACCATAATTCAACCATTAGAATCAAGTTTGAAAGGAACCCATGACTTTTGAATTAAACCCTAACAATTGGGGATTTCTTACTTTTGAAATTGGAGATTTTGAGAGGGCTCAATGGATGAAAGCTATCCACGGATGAAACCTACCATACCTCAACAACGAAGCCCAAAGCTAAGCTCCAATTGATGAATTAAACCTTGATCTTGAAACCCTAGGTGAAACCTCCTCCTTCTTCTTCAAGCGTTAGAGAGAGAATATTTTAGAGGAGTTGGTTTTCTTTTAGGATTTGGAAAAATGATTAAATGGGTCTACTTTTGGGGTTAAAAAGGCTTATATAGGGGTTCTAGATGTAGAAAAAATGACGTAGTACAGGAATTAATTAATTGGGAAAACCCAATTACCCTTAAAAATAATTGCCAACAGTCACCGACCTACCGATCGACAGACACAGTTGACGGACCATAGATAGACCTACGGTCCGTCCTGCACGTCTGTGGTTGGTGGTCAGAGAATTTTGGAAAAACCACGGGCCCCTGGCCACAGACCATGGACCCACCTACGACCCATAGGTCCAGTCATGGTTCAGATTTGGATTGTTCTGAGGCACCCATTCACGAACCCCAGTTAACAGACCATGGATTGACCCACGACCCGTCCTGGTGGGCCGTCGTTCATGGTCATAAAGTCCTATTTTGGGGATCCAATTCACGGACCACACCTACGGTTCGTTGGTCCACCTACGGACCATTGGTGGTCCTTGTGGATAGCCTCTGCAGGTTCTGAATTTCTGGTTCATTTCCCATATTCAGATACGGGGTGTTATAATATCACCTTTTTAGGATCATTCGTCCTCGAATGACACTCTAGACAGCTTACGAAAGTCAAGACTAGAGACTAGCAGCCCATTATGCATGAAACATCATAATAATGTGCAAAACACGGGAGGAAACATCAACTCCATACAAAACACATTCAATGCCTCTCAAGAAAGTAGGAACTACATCTAACAACCCATTATGCATGAAACACTTAAACATTTCTCATGTTCTTAGGAGAGACTACCTTCTCCAAACTCAAAAACATGCTCAACACAATCTCATGAAGCCTTCATGCAATTCGTTGTCAAAAAGCATAGCTAATGCATGTTCAACAATCATCTCATGAAGCGAATAGGCAACTCATACTAAATGCACAACAACATGAGGGAAAATCAATCATAATTCACTTTCTTTCAAAACATAAACTTTCATGAACATGCATAACTTAAGGAGACCACGGGACACATAAAAAACACATGACTCCCAACACATAAGATAAACAAAGAGGAACTCATTACCTAAAGCTACAGTAGGAGTAGAAGGAAAGAGATCAAGATATGGGGACTTCATATCAGCCTCGGCCTCCCATGTAGTCCCCTCAACTAAATGATTCCTCCATAAAAACTTCACGGAAGCAACTTCCTTATTCCTTAGCTTCTTAACTTGCCGATCTAAAATCTCAATTGGAACTTCCTCATAAGAGAAACTTTCATCAACTCCCAACCCTTCTAGGGAAATTATGGATATCCAACATAGTTCTTAAGCATAGGGACATGAAAAATTGGATGCACCGAAGCCAACTCATTTGGCAACTCTAACTCATAGGCAGTTTTACCAACAGGTCTCAAAATTTGATATGGGCCTACATACTAAACTTCCCTTTCTTGCCAAACCTCATCACTCCCTTCATAGGTGAGATTTTCAAGTAAACCCAATCATGAACATCAAACTCAAAATCCTTTTTTCTAACATCAGCATATGACTTTTGGTGACTTTCAGCCATTTTCAACCTCACTCTAATGAGCCGAACTTTCTCAATATATTCATAAAACAGCTCAGGACCTATCAATGCAACTTTACCCACCTCAAAACAACCTATAGGAGATCTACACCTCCTACAATAAAGAGCCTCAAATGGAGCCATTCCAATACTCGAGTGATAGCTATTATTATAGTAAAATTCAATCAATGGCAAATGGACATCCCAATTACCCTTAAAATCAATCACACAAGCCCTTAACATGTTTTCCAAAGTTTGGATAGAACGCTCCGCTTGCCCATCGGTTTAGGGATGAAAAGTCGTGCTAAGCTTAACCCTTGGTACCAAGACCTTTTTGGAATGACTTCCAAAATTGAGAAGTGAATAGGGTACCACGATTGGAAATGATAGACAAAGGCACACCATGCAATTTCACCACCTCTATAAGATACATCTTGGCATAGTCCTCTACCAAATATCAAACCTTGATGGGACGGAAGTGAGTCGATTTCGTCATCCGATCTATTATCACCCATATAGAGTCATGTTGTTACCAGGTGTGAAGCAAACCAACTATAAAGTCCATATTCAAGTCTTCTCATTTCTAAGTAGGAATAGCAATGTCTTGGAACAAATCTCCTGGACTTTGGTTCTCAACTTTCACTTGTTGACAATTAGGACACTTGGCCACAAATTCCGCAATATCTTTCTTCATCCCATTCAACCAATAGACTTCCTATAGATCACGGTGCATCTTAGTGGCTCCTAGGTGAATAGAATACCAAGAACTATAGGCTTCCTCTAGGATCCATTCCCTTAAGTCATCAACATTCGAAACACATAAACGCCCTTGATACCTAAGCACCCCATCTCCCCCTTGGGAGAAAGCCTCAATGGACTTTCTAAGTACCGTCTTTTTCAATTCAACTATTATAGGATCAAGACCTTGCTTAGCCTTCACAACAATCAAAAAGGATGATTCGGAACCATTAAGGACCATGACACCACCCTTGGTGGAATCTACTAGTTGAATACCTAGTCGGGCCAACCTATGAACATCACTAACCAACTCTTTCTTTTCTTCATCTATATAAGCCACACTACCCATTGACAATCTATTAAGAGTATCTGCTACCCCATTAGCTTTACCGGGGTGATAAAGGACACTCATGTCTTAATCCTTCAATAGTTCTATCCACCTTCTTTGGCGAAAATTCAAGTCATTTTCACTAAACACATATTGTAGACATTTGTGATCGGTGAAAACATCAACATGGACCCCATACAAATAATGCCTCCAAATCTTTAAGGCAAAAACAACTGCCGCTAACACAAGATCATGGGTAGGATAATTCTTCTCATGGACTTTATGTTGCCTTGAAGCATAGGCAATAACCTTACATTTTGCATAAGCACACATCCCAACCCAACTCTAGAGCATTACAATATACCACAAAACCATATGTACCTTCTGGTAAGGTCAGCACCGGAGCGAAAGTAAGTCTATCTTACAACTCTTGGAAACTTTTCTCCAAAGCTTCCGACCACACAAACTTAGCCTTCTTTTGAGTCAAAGTCGTTAAAGGAGAAGCAATGGAAGAAAACACCTCAATAAACCTTCTATAATAACCAGTCAAACCCAAAATCTTCTAATTTCAGAAGGAGATAGAGGTCAAATCCAACCCTTGACCGCATCCGTCTTTTTAGGATCTACCTCAATTACCTTGTGTGACACAATATGACCAAGGAAAGCTATGGACCTTAACCAAAATTCACACTTGCTAAGTTTGCAAAAAATTGTTGGTCCTTAAGAACTTGCAACACAATTCTCAAATGGTCAACATGCTCATTCTCACTCCATGAGTAGATCAGAATATCATCAATAAACACGATTACGAATAAATAAAGGTATTATCTAAACACCCTATTCATCAAATCCATAAAAATCGCCGATGAATTAGTCAACTCAAGCGACATTACTACGAACTCATAATGACCATATCGGGCTCTAAAGGTCATCTTTGGAATATCATCCCCTCTCACCCTCAATTAGTGATAACCTGAACGGGGATCAATCTTAGATAAATAACTTCCTGCTTGAAGTTGGTCAACCAAGTCATCTATCCTTGGAAAAGAATACTTATTCCTAATGGTCACTTTATTTAATTGACGATAATCAACGCATATCCGAAGAGACCCATCTTTCTTTCTAACAAACAACACGAGAGCACCCCATGGAGAGATACTCGATTGAATGAAACCCTTATCCAACAAATCCTTTAGTTGTTCATTCAACTCTTTTAACTCCGATGGAGCCACTCTATAAGGAGAGATGAAATAGGTTGCATATCCAGGAGAAGGTCAATACCAAAATCTATTTCCCGCCTGGGAGGACTATCGGGTAAATCATCGGGGAAAACTTTTGAGAATTCATTAACTACTGGAACCGACTGTAGAGTAGGGGTTTCAGAATCTACATCCCTCACCCTAACAAGATGGTAAATACACTCTTTAAAGATCATCCTCTTAGCTCTAAGACAAGAGACAAACCGACCCCTAGGCATAGAATTTCCCCCTTTCCACTCTAGGATAGGCTCTTTCAGAAATTGGAAACTAACCACTCGAGTTATATAATCAATAGAGGCATAGCATGCATGCAACCAATCCATACCAAGAATCACATCAAAGTCTGGCATATCTTGCTCTACCAAGTTGACTAAAGTAACTATATCGGATAAGGAAACAGGACACCTTCTATAGACCGTCTTAGCCACCACAGAGTAACCAACATGAGTAGAGACAGAGAAAGGTTCTAAGAGCACTTCCAGGGGAACATCAAATCCCATTGCCACATAAGGCGTCACAAAATACAAAGTAGCACCGGGATGTAAGAAAGCATATACATCATTATGAAAAACTTTTAACATACCGGTGACTACATCCGGGGAGTTCTCTTGGTCACCTCGGGATTGAAGAGCATAAAAGCGATTTTGCTTTGGGGCATTAGAGTTTGAAACGTTTGGAGGAGCTTGTTTGTCCTCTCTCCCCTTAACCTTGAGCATCGGGCAATATCTCTCATTTTGTGGCCACTCTTTTC
Organism: Solanum verrucosum; assembly: GCF_900185275.1. NCBI lineage: Eukaryota > Viridiplantae > Streptophyta > Magnoliopsida > Solanales > Solanaceae > Solanum > Solanum verrucosum. The sequence continues at coordinate 604,770 of NW_026020334.1, forward strand.
ACAAACATAGCAACCGTCTATGCCGGCTAGGCTCTTCCCATCATGTTTCTTCCAACACTTCACACAAATGGATCTAGCAAAAGAAGAACCACCTCCATTTCCTCATTGAGGTTTAGGGTTAGAAACCCTTTCCTTATTAGACTTAGGAGGAGCATTGTATGAATCTTGACCGGGAAACCTTTGTCGAAATCTAGGCCAACCTTGTCCCTTGGACTTCGTATTAGAGAAGTTTCCATCACCGGTCCTAGCTCTTTTCTCCTCCCTATTCTTCTCCCTAAGTTTTGATTCCTCAATTTGTTAGGCGTACACCATAAGATGTGAGATATTCATATCATTGTTGAGCATTGTCGTACGACATTTTTTTTCTACCAAGTTGGACACGAGAGTCGTGAACTTACTCATCCTAGCCCTCGAATCCACCACCATAGTTAGAGCGTACTTGGATAGTTGGGTGAACTTTAGAGCATATTCCCTCACACTCGTAGTTCCTTGACAAAAGTTAATGAAATCTTCCACCTTTGCTTCCCTTAACTCAAGGGGAAAGAACATATCAAAAAATGTTGATTCAAACATCTCCCACTATATGGGACCCACTCCAACCGGCCTTGCCTCTTTACATTGATCATACAATACTTGTTCAACATAGTTCAGTTGGTACGCGGCTAACTCCGCCTTCTCCTCTGGAGTCACCCCCATAATAGAAAGTACCTTATAAATCTTGTCGTTGAATCTTTGAGGATCCTCCTCCACTTTGGAGCCAAAAAATTTCGGAGGGTTCATTCTTGCAAAATCCCTCACCCTTGAAGACACCGAATTCACATTAGGATTCACCAGAGCTACAACTTCTCTATTGGCTTGATTCGCCAAAGCTTAAGCCAACATTTGGAAAGCCGACCTAACCTCTACATTTGTCATATTTTCAGCCAAAAGGTCTATCGGAGCTTGAGGAGAAGCTTCTTGTTCCACATTGTCACCCTCCATCCTTCTAGCATTCCTTCTGGTATTCATATCCTAAAGACAGAGGTCAAGGATAAGGAGAGAGAAATATTTTAGAGTTAAATTTTAAGGCACGACTTAAAAGTAATGAAGAACTAGAATTTCCTAAACATCTTGTAGCCTCTCATTCATAAGTTTGGCGCGCTTCGCACTCATGAACAAGACTCTACTAGACGTGGCTTATGATAAATAATCCTAAGATCATTCTAAATCTTGTGCTCTGATTACCAAGTTTGCCACGACCCAGGGGTACCCTCTGTCACACCCTGAGGCTACCTCCTTGACCTAACAGGGGACCTAGGATCACGAGTGACCCCAAGATAACCCAGTATAGGCATATCATAAGCATAGTTAATGATTTTACTGAACATAGAAATACAGTGGGGAAGATAGAAATCGTACTTAAACTGAAATGATGGGGAATACCCAATACTGTCTGAATATATATAAACTATGAGTTTAATAACAACTGAAGGCTCAGTACTTCAACTAGTCAACATGTTCCTCGAATGGATCTCTTAGTTGTTGAGAAGGTTGCCCAAAAGCGGTATATAAGGCGTACCTAGTAAAACTTTGCTCAAAGATGTTCATTTCTATGTGTATCATAGATATCAAATTGTGATAAGAGAACGCCATTTATACTTAGAAAAAAATCCATTTCTAAAAGAATACAGTGAATGAGAAAGATAAGGAATTTGGAACCACTAAGGAAATAGGGTCGGATAAATAGTTGGGGAGTTAAATAGTCTTTTTGGGGATGAGGCACTTGAACCCTCACAATTTTTAAAGTCGACGGATTTTCCTTTTACTATAAATTTCATTGTTGCCGGTATTGACATGTAGAACGGGACTCTATCTTTATTCTCATCCGATTAATCAGTTCTTCAAAATATCTATCAGACTATAGAGTGAATGATTTGATCAACTCCAAGCAAAACTGAATCTAACTATGTCTGAATAAAAGCCTCTAACTAACTAGAGATGTTGGGACATGCCCCAGCTAACTCTAGCAAAACTAAAACTAAAAATACTGAAAATAAAAGAAAACATGTCTATCATCCTCGAAGAATGAAGACTCACCACTAATACTGCTGAACTGGAGATCGGGAACCGATCTATGCCTGATCTGAATGTTGAGGACCTAACATACATCATGAGAAGAAGTAGCGCAGAGTATGCATCTGTACTTGAAAGGTACTGAGCATAATATATAGGAAAAAACTTAACAACAATACATAACTGAAATAGGCATGATGAGCAATGATATTAGATGAACATTATGAATATACTGAACATACTAAACAAGAACTAAACTTAATGCAACTACCAAGTACATAACATGCTGAAACTGAATACTGAGATATAATCGGTAACCTGGTCAATGCACTAGAATCTGACTGTGGGAGCTACTAATAACCGACATAAAACCACGCAAGCTAAATGTGGAGTCCGATGTATCGCGCCATCGAGAGGACCCAATATACCTTGTTAGGGGTATAAAGGCATGATTGGCATGATCACTAAATATGATGCCCACAGAGGGGACTTAACCTACAAGGGCACGTAGTTCTGGGACTATGAGGGTGACTGACCCTAGTCCACTCGGTATTAAGCCTACTCCCAACTAGAATGTATAAAATACAACATAACTACAACAAACTGGATAACTTAAGATTTTGGCGTGCTAACTGAAAATGAAACATTAAGTACTAATAATTAAACATCTGTAAACTGATGATACATGTATATTTGTATAAACTGACCTAGCAAATGTAATTCATGACCTAAACGAATCTACACAACTAGGGTTCTGAATTTCATGTAAGAATTAAGCAACATAGTTACAAAAACGTAATATTCTGATTTGGATTAGTGATAACGTCCAAATATACTTCTTGAAAAGAAATATAAACGATCGTATGCAATATATTTACCCAACTATGAATCGGGGTCGAACCCACAGAGAATATGGAAGAATATTGTCAATAGCAAATATTTAACTCGATAGTCGTTTTATAACAATGGGCGGATTTAATTTGAAATAAAATAAAAAACAATAAAAATAGCTTTGAACTAAATATGTATTTATATTCAGATTATTAAAAGTAATGAGGAATGTGTTCCCCATAAGCTCATAACGCGGTAATCCTAATAATAGCAATCATTTCCTGGTGTATTACATGCGAAGTGATAAGTTAAGTATCTCTAAATCCTTGGTCCGGCATCTAGAGAATTTCACCCCGCACCTTAGTCCGGCTACGTTTGTATAATTTACTAACCCTTATCTTTACCTCATATTAGACATCACATCGATGTATGGCTTAATTTTCACCCTTGCACCAATCGACATTAGACTATTAGATAGTATCACACTAAATCTATGTTGATAATTATTTTCTCGTTAATTACCTCCTTGGTCCGGTAAGTAGTAACGAGGCAACTTCTAACGTTGGCCACCGTTAAAAAGACTTTTAAACGAAAGAATTATCAATGCATGCAATAACACTATTTAAGAATTACTTAGTTACTATTAATACTTTGTTAATTGCTCAAGGTTCCCATAACCTTAGTTATGAAATTTAGCTACTCATTATCTCAAAAATACAATCAAAATTTATTAAAATAAATATGCTTGTGTTAATCATAAAAAGTTAAGAACAATAGCTAAACTATCTTTTATTAATCACGAATACAAATAACTAATAAAGGAGAAGAAAGAATAAATCACAACTATCCGGCCTATACGGCGGCTCTTCCAAAGTTTCTAAGCTAGAAGAAAATTTATATTGTGTATTGTTTCTTGATTCTTGGCTCCCCTTAAGAATAATTTTTCATCCCCTATTTATAGATAGAGAATCCCTAAATAAAATAAATGCATTCAAGACAAATTAGGAAAACAAAACCCAATTAAATTGGGCTTTCCACTGTACGCGTAATTTCTGGAATTTCACGTTGCTCGCCACCTTTCATAATAATACGAGCCCTCCAGCTGCTGACATGTGGCAGCAGTATTACGCAATTGCAATTGCATTTTGTTCGCCGCCTTTTTCCTCATATATACAAATATATTATTTTATTAAATTTAATTTATTAAGCCGTCTGGTTGATTTCCTTCTTCATTTTTCCATCAATTTAATCCTACAAATAAAATATACTATTTAGCACAAGTCATAAAATTAATGCTCAAAAAGGACAAATATAAGATTAGATATGATACAAACAATGATTAAATATATATACTTTTAGCCTCACATCAACACCCCACACTTAATCTTTTGTTCGTCCTCGAGCAAACATTAAAGCTCATCCCAAAAAAAATCATACTAGCAAATGTCATCACTTTGGTTAATACAAACAATTAGGCCATATATCAATTTCTAAACATAAAGTAGACTTCTCAATCATTAAGCAAGACATCCAAATAAACAACAAACCTCTAACCTCCTAACCTCAAGGAAGGACTTTGGACTCATCAAATTTAAGCTTGCTCACCTACTCTCATCAAAGAAAGTTAATAAAATCACCTATCTATCATGAAACAAGTGCCCTCACAAGAAGAAATAGTTCACACACTCAAATCAAAAGATTGAATATCAATTAAGGACTTAGCATCAAAGAACACTATCACACTAACAATGAAAATTCACATGTATGCACAAAGAACCATATGCTTTCCCATTATGTACATCTCCACTAATTAAGCATGCTTGAATAGAATCAAATAGGACTTTAACGGGTTGTAATGTAAGCTAGGGGACGAGTAGGAAAACTATATAATAGTGATTTACACTTCCTTAAGAACATTGCAATTTTAGACTTCATCACCCATTATTTTCTTCTCTTTATTTTCAGCCCTCTCTTCAACAATTATTTCACAAGTAATTCTCATCATCTCAAGAATGTTTCAATGGTTTTTTTTTTAAAGTTTTCCTTCATAATAGCCAACCTCAACTAACGTATTTTACATGCGTTAAGATGCCCGATGTCCTTGGAACGACTAGGGCCATCATCAAGGTAACTTCTTCTTCTTCTTTTTTCACATTCTTTTTTTTTTCATATCACATTCTTTCAAATAGGGCTTTTAAGCACTTTGTAGCTATCATTGATTACCTTTTCACTCAACCATCTCTTTTTCTCAGAATTGATAATTAGAATAAGTCTATGCTATAATGTTCAAGGAAGCAAGGTGCAAAAACTAGGGATTCAACAAAATAGTCATGGGCAAAATATGGCTATCAACAAAAGGCTATAGGATCAAAAGGGCTAACTAGTGATAAAATATCTGAAAGGGATAAAATTTACCAGACAAATAAAAGAAAGTCTATTATCATCTCCTAAACAAAGCATCACTATTCACTTTTTATTTCGCTTCAATAACATGCAGGGTAAGTTCTAGACTAGGATGCAAAACATGGAATAAACAAAATCTCACCACAGATGGCACAAGTATCAATCAAGATGGATCAATTCCACTTCTAAGAGAGAAAAGATCATAACAAACTACAAAATAAAATAAGATATATACAAAGTCACAACCATGAACCTAGATGTCAAAAAGTTTGCAATTTCACTAGCAATCAAGCATTCACAAGAAAGTACTACTCAAAATTAGGCCCAAATAGTAAGTATCACATAACTCAAAAGAGTCTTTTCTTTTCTCTCCAAAAAAATAAAAATAAATAAAATTTAAAAATAAAATTTAATCCTTAAAAAATAAAAATAAAAGACACTCGGTTCAAAGGGACTATCCTCAGGAAAAGAACCGAAAACAAAAGCCAAGGAACACATCCTAAAAAAGAAAAAACTCAATAAAACAGTAAAAACTAGAAATGTATTCCTCCACCCCACACTTAAAAAGATGTTGTGTCCCCAAAGCATTAAATAAAATTTAAAACAAGGGTTAGGAAAACTTCCTGAGGCCTTTAGGCCTAGCTAGTAGTACGTTCTCTCAATTGTCATTAAGGGTCGTCACCCCACACTTAAGCTCAAACATGCTCTTTTGCTTTAATTTTTTTTGGGGTACTCACACTTCCTCTAATCTGCAAAAAAAATGATACTAATAAAATAAAATAAAAAATAAAATAAAATAAGAAGTTACACTACTAATTGGGTTGCCTCCCAATAAGCGCTTAATTTAACGTCGCGGCATGACACCATCAATATTACTATATTTTCTTCCACTTTGAAGATATGAATTGCACCCCCAATTTTGAATCAATTTTTCTATTACGCTCAGGGGTGGTGATACAAAAATAAAGGTCCCAATCAATAGACATCACATTATGCACTTCTTGGATCCTAAGTGAGGGATGTAATTCTCCGATGTTGGAACAATAAACTCAAGAATATAGACACATTGTTCCTCCTCCATACACTTTTCTATAGGCTCAGATGGCTCGATTAATATCTCATCATCTCAACATAATGTGGAAAAATGATTGGAATGAGGTCCAATGCGCCTTAACTTATGAATTGTATTATTATTTACACATACTAAAGTTTTTAAAGATAATATTATCTACTTGATTACATAACTCTAGTGTACTCTTCTCAACAATGACAACATCAATAAAAGTATGATCAAGCAATTGGCCCTCAAATTTTAGCTCTTCAAGTTGACTTATAAATATTTTTTCTTCCTCACACATATTATTACTAAATTGTTGGGTGTCATATGATTTAATCTTTGCACTCAACTCACAATCTAAGTAATAGAGATCAAATTCAAAGGCATATTCACTATTGCACTTACATATTGATTTATAACAAAGTAATAACAAATCTTCCATCTACCCATACAACTTATCTTGTTGAGAAAAAATTAACCTATAAGAACCCATAAAATCATAAGGGCAAGAATTGCAAGAACACTTATCACTACATACTTTTTCAGATGACATCTCAAAATGAGTAAAAGAAATATGATAATAATAATATAAAAAATAATTTAAAACTAATCCTAAGAAACAAAAAAGGACTATAAGTCAAAATAAATACTAAAGGCAATTTCTAAGTCACATTCCCCGACAGCGGCGCCATTCTTGATAACGTCCAAATATATTTCTTGAAAAGAAATATAAACGATTGTATACAATATATTTACCCAACTATGAGTCGGGATCGATCCCACAGAGAATATGGAAGAATATTGTCAATAGCAAATATTTTACTCGATAGTCGTTATATAACAATGGGGGGATTTAATTTAATTTGAAATAAAATAAAAAAACAATAAAAATAGCTTTGAACTAAATATTTATTTATATTCATATTATTTAAAGTAACTAGGAATGTGTTCCCCATAAGCTCATAACGCGGTAATCATAATATAGCAATCATTTCCTAGTGTATTACATGCAAAGTGATAAGTTAGGTATCTCTAAATCCTTGGTCTGGCATCTAGAGAATTTCACTCCGCACCTTCGGCCGACTACGTGTGTATAATTTACTAACCCTTACCTTCACCTCATATTAGACATCACATCGATGTTTGACTTAGTTTTCACCCTCGCACCAATCAACATTAGACTATTAGATAGTATCATACTAAATCTATGTTGATAATTTTTTTCTCGTTAATTACCTCCTTGGTCCGGCAAGTAGTAACGAGGCAAGTTCTAACGTTGGCTACCGTTAAAAAGACTTCTAAACGAAAGAATTATCAATGCATGTAATAGCACCATTCAAGAATTACTTAGTTGCTATTCATATTTTATTAATCGCTCATGGTTCCCACAACCCTAGTTATGAAATTTAGCTATTCATTATCTCAAAAACACAATCAAAATTTATTAAAATAAATATGCTTGTGTTAATCATAAAAAGTTAAGAACAATAGCTAAAGTATCTTTTATTAATCACGAATACAAATAAATAATAAAGGAGAAGAAATAATAAACCACAAAATTGCTAAGCTAGAAGAAAATTTATATTGTGTATTGTTTCTTGGTTCTTGGCTCCCCTTAAAAATAATTTTTCATCCCCTATTTATAGATAGAGAAACACTAAATAAAATAATTGTGTTCAAGACAAATAGGAAAACAAAACCCAATTAAATTGAGTTTTCCACTGTACGCGCGATTTCTGGAATGTCACGTTGCTCGCCGCTTTCATAATAATACGAGCCATCCAGCTACTGACACATGGCACCAGTGGTACGCAATTGCAATTGCAATTTGTTCGCAGCCTTTTTCCTCATATATACAAATATATTATTTTATTAAATTTAATTCATTAAGTTGTCTGCTTGATTTCCTTCTTCAACCTTCTATCTTTAATTCGTTTTAGCTCCAAAATTCTTCATTTTTCCACCAATTTAATCCTACAAATAAAATATATTATTTAGCACAATTCATACAATTCATGCTCAAAAAGGACAAATATAAAATTAAATATGATGCAAATAATGATTAAATATATATAATTTTAGCCTTACATCAATTAGTCTAACAGCTAAATCACAACAATAATTTGAAGTTCTAGAAACCCCAAGTCTAAACATAATGAAGGGAATCAAGAATCTGACTGATTTCTAGTGACCCAATGGGTGAAAGGAACCCACTAGTGAAATCGCACATATTTGGTGATGAATTTCACGGAGAAATCTTTTGATTTCGGGGCTGGAACCGGAGGAAACCTGTTGCGTTCTTAGAGAGGGTTGGTCTACTCTTTCTTCTCCTTTTTGTTCAAATTGGCTGAATTTTGGAGAATGATTTGACTAGGGTAAGTTCTAATTAAGGTACTAGGCTAAGAATGACCAAAACGACGTAGTTTAGGAGCTAAATGATGTAATTTAGGTGTCCAATCCATAGAGGAATGTAACACCCCAGAAATTCTATCACTTAAGTTAGAGCCTCACCTTATGAATAATGACTTAAAAATAGTCAAAATGATGTTTCTAAACCTAAAGTAATGCAATTGACTTGGTTTGGAAGAGTAAAAGTCTAAACGGCAAGAAACGACCACGACGTTCGGAAACTAGAGAAGAATGTGTTTTAGTGTGTCCTTAGGTTTTGGGCAGGTTTGGGAGTGTCGTATGATGGTATAATCTCATAAAAAGGTTTAAATTAGGTAAATATATGTTTACGGTTCAAATGTCCGGGTACGAGGACCCAAAACTTGGACCCAAAAGCTGTCAAAACTGCAGCAAACGATGAGACCAAGACTCACAGCTAGTAGATTGGTCTACGGACCGTAAGTCATGGTCATGAAACTATACTTGGTCGTGGGAGACTTGGCCCCCAAAAGGGAACCTCAGTACCAAACGACGGATGACCAGTACGGTCAGTAACTCCACCTACGATCCGTAGGTGGAGGGTCGTAAGTCCTGGTAGTTTTTTTAATTTTAGTTTTTAGTTTAGGGGTCTTAGTTTTAGCTAGTTATATAATTAAGGGTTAAGAGGGGTGTTTAGTTAAATAATTACCATTATAAACCTAACTATAAGACCCTAACCCTAACCCTAAGACTTTAACTCACACAACTGAACTCACAAGTCAAACCCATTCTTCCTCAAAACTCTCTCAACTAAGAACCCCATTGAAGAAGAAGACCAAGGTTCATCTAGGGCAGAAAGGTTTCGATTTTTCTCCATCAGTTCTCAAGAAATTAACTAAGGTATGGTTGCTTATCACTCTTGGGATTCCTTTCCCCAAGAGGCCCCTTCAAGATGAATTTCAAAATCTCCAAATTTCTAGGTTTCAATCCAAAAACGTGGGTCTTCTTTCTAAAGTAAAATTGATGTTATAAACTGACTTTGATTGATGCTATATGAACAATTATGGATGAATTTATGTTGTATAGGTGATTTCTTGAAAATTCCCCATGAGACCCATGTTTCTCCTTCTTTTCCTAATTCTAACCCTAGTTTGTGTTGGATATTGATTGAAGGCTATGAATTGAATGTGATGTTATGTAATTCATGCTTGTATGATGATTCTACCCTAGGTTATGTATAATTTCTATGAAATTAGGGTTGAGTCTTTGAATGAAACCTTGAAGGCTATGAAGGGAATATGTCAATTGTTTATATTGATGTTGATTATGTTATTACTTCATGAATTACCTTGTATTATGTATTGGTTATGAATTAATTGGTAATTGAAGTATGGATGTCCCAAGAAGGGCAAGAAGGTATGAAGGCTGGATCTTCTTTCAACTCAAGTATGAAAGGTGAATTACTTAGATTGTAATGATGCTATACCTAATGTGTTGTTGTGGTGTTGATGACCTAGTTTCCTCATCCTTAACCCTCTACACTTGAATTAGCTATGAAGTATGTATGTATGTTATGTTATGATTGCTATATGATTGAAAGGTAGTCCTCATTATTATAGTGTAATGTAAATTGAAAGGTTTACTCACTTTCTAAGTGTTTCTAAAGTGAAAGGATTGTTACTCACTTATGAGCTATTATGGTAAGATGTCTACATATGAGTCTAGTAAATGCTACTGTGAACTTATGTGATGACTAAAGATGATTACAAAGGGAATTAGATGCTAAGCACCGAAAGGGCATGTAAATGAGATGGGGGTCTCACGTTTAGTAAGTCCGGCTCCCCACATGGGTTTCCTCACGTTTAGCAAGTCCGGATTACCCACGGTATGTGTTGTCTCATCATATGGAAACCCCCACGTTTAGTAAGTTAGGGTTTTTAGAAGCAATCTCCTTGACCCTTAACTATGTGTCACATAGGACTCTAGCTTAGTGGATCCACCTAGATAGCTATGTACGAATGGTTACACCTTTGGCAAGTGTTAACCCTCTCTTTTCGGTGTGGGAGTAGAACAAAGGATTCCATGTAGCTCTCATGGTCTATGTCGTTTATTGCAATATTTCCCTAATGTAAAAGTAAATGAAGGTATGAAAGGTGTGAACTCTTACTAGGGCTTTCTTAAGGGTTTCTACATACTGTAAGGGAGGGTATGGGACTTCTCTTCCACATTGCACTTGTGGGATCCTAAGAGATGGTTGTAGTAGTGTTCTCTTATGATTATGATGATTATGACTTATGTATGTTGAAGCTATGTTATGTATAATCATTATGAATATGGTAAGTTATGATGAAATATGATCTTATGAATGTATGCATGAAGTAGGTTGCTTAATGTGATACTTAGCTTTGAATATGGTTATGGGGTTCTATTCTTTGCATTGCACTAGTATTGCTTGGGTTGTCTACATGTTGGGATGATATTATGTTGGGTTGGACTATGATGCTTACTTTGTGTGCATATTGGATTTACTTGGTAAAAAGCATGTTTTGACTAAATGTCCTTTTATGCGTGTTTCAATGGTTTTTATGCATAATAGCCATACTTAGTACGTGTGTTGTACTAACCCATATTTTCTCCCTTTTCGCCAAACATTTAGGTTCGGGCCATTGAGGATTCAAGCTTACTTCTCAAGACACTTGGAGTTGCTTTCCCAAGTTGGTGAGTCCTCGAGTCCGAGGACAAGACCCTATGATCTAGCTTCTATGTTTAGTTCTTTTCTTATGTTGAAAGACATTGTTGTACTTCCCTATTTCAATACTTCTTATTGTTGTAAGGGATAAGTCCCATTTTCGATACTTCATATCTAGATGGTACATTGTGACGAAGTTAGATTCTGTTTTTCATGTATGAAGTGAAGTTGAACTTTCAAAGAAATTTTTTTAAATTTTCCTTGATTTTATTCTATGATACGTGCTATGATGAATGCTAAGGGCTTGTATAAGACCTGTTCGAGGTCGAATACGCCGGTAACGACTAGGGGGTGCTCTCGGGTTGTTACAAACATGGAATCAGAGCATAAGGTTGAGAATAATGTAGGATTTATGTCACAAGATACCACGTCGAGTAGAGTCTTGTTCATGGGTGTGAAGCGTGCCACACTTATGAATGAGAGGCTACGAGATGCTTAGGAACTTTCACTCTTTTTTATTCCATAGTCGTGCCTAAGAGTCTTAACTCTATTTAGTCCTTTCCTTCTAATCCTTCTTTTGTGCTTATAGGCAATGAATACAAGAAGGAACAACGCAAGGAGGGCCGGTAAGGAGAATATGAATGAGGCGGTTCCCCCTCAATCTCCTCAAAACCCTCAAGTTCTTATTGAAGAAAGGGCTATGTCTAATGTTGAGATAAGGTCGTCTATTCATAATTTGACTCAAGTGTTGGCCACTGAAGTTGCTAGGGATGCTAGGGTACAAGTGAACCCCAATGCTAGCACTACCGCTTCTAGGATACGGGATTTCACAAGGATGAATCCCCCTACTTTCTTTGGCTCCAAAGTGGAAGAAGATCCACAAGGGTTCATTGATAAAGTGTTTAAGGTTCTAGAGGCTATGGGATTGTCTTCTAAAGAAAAGGCAGAGTTAGCCGCCTATCAACTCAAAGATGTGGCACAAGTGTGGTATGAACAATGGAATGTGGGGAGACCTATCTGAGAGGGTCCGATAAGTTGGGCTACATTCAAGACGGATTTTCTTGATAGGTTTTTTCCCTTGGAACTAAGAGAGAGGAAAATGCAAGAATTCATCAACCTCCATCAAGGGGGTATGAGTGTGAAGGAGTATCGCCTCAAGTTCACTCAATTGTCCAAGCATGCTCCTACTTTGGTGTCGGAGTCTAGAGCTACAATGAACAAATTTGTTATGGGGGTATCCGATCTTGTGGTGAATGAATGTAGGTCTTCTATGCTAATCCCAAGCATGGATATTTGTCGTCTTATGGTTCATGCCGAACAAATTGAGGAGCAAAAGCTTAAGCAAGTTGGTAGAGAATTGAAAAGGTCAAGGGCCAATGATGGAAATTCTTCTAAGGTTAGGTTTGAAATCCAAGATAAGCCAAAGTTCAAAAAGAGGTTTCCAACCAAGGTCCTCCTAACACTCCAAGGTTCAACAAAGGTAATGTGTCTATGCCCAAGCCTCAAGAAGCAAGAGGTAGTGGTCCTTATGTTGAGAAGCCTATTTGTACAAAGTGTGGTAAAAAACATGAAGGCAAGTGCCTAGTTGACACGGGTAATTGCTATGGATGTGGTAAGAGCGGTCATATGAGGAGGGACTGCCCTATGCTAAAGGCTCAAGGAAGGGAAAATGCTCATACACAAGCAAGTGGCCCAAATCCCGATGCTCCTAAGAAGAATCGCTTTTATGCTCTCCAATCCCGAGGTGATCAAGAGAGCACTCCGGATGTTATGACCGTTATGCTATAAGTATTTTCAATTAATGTTTATGCATTGTTAGATTCCGGTGCCACTCTGTCTCTTGTCACCCCTTTAGTGGCTATGAAGTTTGATATGTTTCCCGATGTCTTAGATAAACCTTTTTCGGTTTCTACCCCGGTGGGTGATTCAATAGTTGCTAAAAGAGTTTATAGGGGTTGTCCCATATCATTTCCCAATAGAGTCACTTTCGTTGATTTGGTAGAACTTGATATGTTAGACTTTGATGTTATATTAGGGATGGATTGGCTTCATGCTTGTTTTGCGTCCATAGATTGTAGGACCCGAATTGTGAAGTTTCAATTTCCTAATGAACCCCTTTTAGAATGGAAGGGAGGAAATTCCATTCCTAGGGGAAGGATCATTTCATGTCTAAAAGCTTGTAAGTTGATTTCTAAGGGTTGTCTCTATCATATTGTTAGGGTCAAGGATCTTGAGTCCGAGATTCCTCCTTTGGAATCGGTCCTCGTAGTGAAGGATTTTCCATAAATCTTTCCCGATTACTTACCTGGAATTCCTCCCGAACGGGAAATAGATTTCGGCATTGATTTATTGTTGGATACACAACCCATTTCAATCCCTCCTTATCGGATGGCCCCGGTGGAGTTGAAGGAATTAAAAGCTAAACTCAAAGATTTGTTGGGTAAGGGTTTCATCCAACCTAGTATATCTTCTTGTGGTGCACCGGTGTTATTTGTGAAGAAGAAGGATGGATCTCTTCGTATGTGTATTATTACTGACAATTAAATAAGGTGACCATTAAGAACAAGTATCCACTCCCTAGGATTGATGACTTATTTGATCAACTTCAAGGAGCGAGTTACTTTTCAAAAATTGATTTAAGGTCGGGTTATCACCAAGTTAGGGTGAGAGGTGTTGATGTTCCGAAAGCAGCCTTCCGAACAAGATATGGTCATTTTGAGTTCTTAGTAATGTCCTTTGGTCTTACAAATGCCCCGGTGACTTTCATGGACCTTATGAATCGAGTGAGTAGAAATTATCTAGACTCATTTGTTATTGTCTTTATTGATGACATCTTGATATACTCTAAAAATGAGGATGATCACATGAATCATTTGAGGATAGTATTGCAGGTCCTCAAAGATCAACAACTCTATGCTAAGTTTAGCAAGTGCGAGTTTTGGCTAAGATCGGTTGCTTTCCTTGGTCACTTTGTTTCTTGTGAGGGTATAGAAGTTGATCCAAAGAAATGGATGCAGTCAAAAGTTGGCCTAGACCTTTGAGTCCTTTCGACATCCAAAGCTTTTTGGGTTTGGCCGGTTACTACCGGAGGTTTGTTGAGGGATTTTCATCTATTGCATCTCCATTAACGGCCTTAACTCAAAAGAAGTCCAAGTTTGAATGGTCGGAATCTTGTGTAAAGAGCTTCCAATTGTTGAAAGATAAGCTCACCTCTGCTCCGATTTTGACCTTACTGGAGGGCACCGAAGGGTTTGTAGCATATTGTGACACTTCCTGAGTGGGTTTGGGTTGTGTCCTCATGCAGCATGGTAAGGCTATAGCTTATGCCTCGAGACAACTCAAGGTGCATGAGAAGAATTATTCAACTCATGACCTTGAGCTAGCGGCCATAGTCTTTGCTTTAAAGATTTGGAGACACTATCTCTATGGGGTACATGTGGATGTGTTTACCGACCACAAGAGTCTTCTATATGTTTTTAGCCAAAAAGAATTGAATCTTAGACAAAGGAGGTGGTTGGAACTCTTGAAAGATTATGATATGAGTGTCTTTTACCACCCCGGAAAAACAAATGTGGTTGTGGATGCTTTGAGTCGTGTATCTATGGGTAGTATGTCACATGTGGAAGAAGAAAAAAGGTAGTTAGCCCGTGATGTACATAGGCTAGCCCGGTTGGGTGTCCAACTTGAAGATTCCCCAAAAGGAGGTGTTATGGTCCGTCATAATTCCGAGTCATCGGTTGTTGTTGACGTGAAGTCTAAGCAACATCTTGACCCTATTTTGATGGAACTAAAAGAGTCGATTCTCAACAAAGCAATAGAAATTTTCTCTCAAGGAAAAAATGGGGTGCTTAGGCACTAAGGAAGGTTATGTGTGCCGGATGTGGATGGACTAAGAGAGACAATCTTAGAGGAGGCCCATGCGTCCCGATACTCCATCCATCCGGGAGCCACCAAAATGTATCATGACTTACATGAATTTATTGGTGGAACGGAATGAAAAGAGACATAGCAAATTTTGTGCCTAGGTGCTCAAATTGCCAACAAGTCAAAACCGAGCACCAAGGACCGGGAGATCTAACTCAAGATATTGATACCCCACTTGGAAGTGGGAAGAGGTCAATATGGACTTCGTGGTAGGTTTGCCTCGAACCCGTAGGCAACATGACTCCATTTGGGTCATTGTGGATAGATTGACTAAATCAGCCCATTTCCTTCCCGTCAAGGTTTCTTATTCGGCGGAAGATTATGCTAAGTTGTACATTAAGGAGATTGTGAATTGCATGGGGCCCCATTGTCGATTATTTCGGATAGAGGTGCCCAATTTACTTCCCATTTTTGGAGGTCTTTCCAAAGTGGGCTTGGTACTCAAGTGAAACTTAGTACCGCATTTCACCCTCAAACGGATGGT
>NW_026020335.1:0-20000 GCF_900185275.1 Solanum verrucosum
ATTTAATGTTTATGAAATTGTGTTTAGATCGGATTGTATTGTTGATTTATATGGTTTTGTATATCTATTTATGATGAATTGTTGGTATATGGATGAATTGAGGATTGTGGCCTTATGGGAAAATTATGGGTGAATCACTTGTGGTGATAGAATTGTTGGGAATTGAGTAATGGTTATTATGGCTTTGGAGGATGGTAAATTGGCTTAATCTCATATTATGGATAAAAATTGTTCTTGCTTGGTTTGATCCACTTATGGTGGAGGTGTTTAATTATGGAATGTATTGTGACCATGGCCTTAAAGGCATAGTATGAGAAATTGGAGTGTTATCATGACATTATATGAATGAGAATTCAATGAAGATAATGTGATCATGTTATGAACGTAAATGTGTTGCTATTGAAAGATTATTTCTCAATTTGACACTCATGAATGTTGATGATAGAATATGAAGGATTCTTCAATATAAAGTATACCTTGAATTGGTAGGGCTTATGCATCATTTTCTTGTATAAATGATTATATTGTTGATTGTTGAATCCTCGGATCGGTAGGCTAGTGGCACCCTTCCACACGAGCTTATAATGAACCTTGGAATCGGTAGGCCTATGGCACCTTTCCATGAAGGTTAATGATGAGACTTGAACCGGTAGGCCCATGGCACCCTTTCAAGAGGAGTTAATGAGCTTTCCTAAATGAACCTTGAAACGGTAGGCTTAAAGCACCCTTTCACGTGTTAATAAATGCAATTTTGGGTTGGTAGGCCAATGGCACCTCTCATATGTGATAATGTCAAGGTAACGAACTATTCTATGGGAATGTTGGCTAAGCACCGAGTGGATTTGGTTAGATGGAAACTCCCCCAATAGTTAGGCATGAGTTTCAATGATCGTCTACTTATCCCATAAACTATGTGCCCGCATAGGTAGCTAGTGGATCCATTAAGCTATATACCGGTCTTCCTTAGGCAAGTAGACCACCTCTTTACGGTGTGGGGACTTATGACACCGGATTCCATGACAAGCTCTCATGGTCTATGTCGGTTAAACGCTTACTTCCCATCATGCGAGATTTCATTATGGTTTCTTGATAGGTTCTACAAAGTGTAGGTAGTAGTATGGGATGCTACCTATACATTGCACGAGTAGGCTTGGAAAGGGTCATAGTGAGTTTCTCTAAATCCTAATGTATGTGATACAATTGTGGCCTAAATGAGGTTATTAAAGAATGTTGGCTCTCAAATGCTTAATATGAGATGCATGCTATACTTGGGTTATATTACGAGTTATTTTCCCTTGTCATGTCTTAAGTGATGATATACCTCTTATGTATGAATATTGTGCAAAGGTGAAAGAAAGGAATGATAAGTTACCTTAAGTGACCTTAATGTGGTGCCTTAGTATGGATGGTGGTATGGGACGCCATCCATACATTGCACGAGGTATAACATAAGGGTTTCTTGAGGTGAAGGTCCAAGGTAAAGGTTTTCATGTTGAAATTGTTTAAAGGTAATATTATGACTTACTTGATGTTTATGCTTGTATTGTAGTCTTTTATGCAACTATTCATGGTACTTCAAAAAGTGGCATAATGCATGGTTTCTAACCAAAATGTCCCTTTTAAAGCATGTCTTGCATGGTCATCATACTTAGTACATTTTGTGTACTAACCCATATTCTTCATATTTTTACTATAAGTGTAGGTTCCGGCAAGTGATCCCTCCTAGCGAGTTTGAAGTGTTGGATTGCTTTCCTCCAAGACTTGGTATGTCCTCATGGATTCGAGGATAAGACTTTTAAGTTCTTTTGTTCATGTAATAGACTTAATAGACTTCTTTTGATTGTAAAGGGCCGTGTCCCTACTTATGTTTTGTGACTGTGTCTAAGATGGCCATGTGAGACTTAGACTTCCGCTGTGTGTTTTTAAAGTTGTTTTAATGAAGTTTAAATGCGTGGATGTAAATAAGTTTTTTTTTATTATTCCGCACTATTTTCATTATTAATGCAATGAATGACTATGTGGCTCGTATAAGACCCCTTCGGGGTCGAATACGCCATGTTACGACTAGGGGGTACTCTCGGTCGTGACAAACATGGTATCAGAGCATAAGATTTTGGGAATGGTTTTTAGGGTCAAAGTCTCACAAGCCACGTCTAGTAGAGTCTTGTTCATCGGTGTGAGCCGCGACACATCTATGAGCGAGAGGCTATAGGACGGTACAAGTTACACTTCTTTCATTATCCTTGAAGTCGTGCCTTAGAGTTTGGTTTATAAGTGCCTTTTTTTTTTTTAATCCTTCTCTTGTGTTTATAGGATATGAATACAAGAGGGAGACCCGCAAGGAGAGTAGGAGAAGAGGATGTGAATGAGGAAGTTCCTCCCCAAGTTGTGCAAAATGGTCAAGGTGTGCAATGCAATCAAGTTCCTATAGGTGAGCAAGAGAATGAGGTTCCGGTGGTTCCCCCGGATATGACCAATGAAGAGATTAGGTCGGCTTTCTTAATCTTGGCCCGAGCCATGGCGGCTCAAGCGACTAGAGATATGGGGCCAGGGTAAATGTTAATGAGGGTACTATGGCTTCTAAGTTGAGAGACTTTGTGAGGATGAATCCTCCGCTGTTTCTAGGTTCTAAGGTGGGAGAGGATCCCCAAGAATTTTTGGATGAACTGTATAAGGTAGTGAGTGCTATGGGGGTGACTTCAAAAGAAAAGGCGGAGCTTTCCTCCTATCAATTGAACGATGTTGCCCAAATTTGGTTCACTCAATGGAAGGCTAATAGGCCGGTTGGAGCGGATCCTATAGAATGGGAGGAGTTTAAGGAAGCTTTCCTTGGTAGGTATTTTCCCCGTGAGAAGAGGGAGTGTAAGGTTGAGGAGTTTATCAACCTTAGACAAGGCAATGCGAGTGTGCAAGAGTACTCCTCGAGGTTTACCCAATTGTCTAAGTATGCTCCATCTTTGGTGTCAAACCCTAGGGATGAGATGAGTAGGTTTGTGACCGGTGTATCCGACCTAGTCAAGGAAGAGTGCCATACGGCAATGCTCCATAATGACATGAACATTTCTAGGCTCATAGTGTATGCTCAATCCATTGAGGAGTCCAAACTCAAGAGGATGAATAGGAATGTAAAGAGGGGTAGATCCGATGAGCAAAGTCAACCTAGGTTCAAGAAGAGGGCTCAAGACCAAGATTCTTCAAGTGCTCCTAAGGTTAACCAAGAAAAAAATGGTGAATCTCAATTTTCTAAACCTACTTGCATCACTTGTGGCAAGAGGCACTATGGGAAGTGCCTAGCCGTACTAATGGGTGTTATGGTTGTGGAAAGAATGATCACAAGGTGAAAGATTGTCCTACTCTTACGGCTAGAGGAAGAGAGGCAAAACAAGCTTCTAAAGATGGAACGGTTCCTATTCCTCCAAATTATGGTCGTTTCTATGCTCTCCAAGCTAGCAAGGACAAGGAAGCTAATTCGAGAAAAGGCGCCGGTAAGTTTTAGTTCCTTATGGTCATGAATGTCTTGATGAGGTTTCTATGTTGTTGTTTCTCATGTTTGCCTTAGTTGGGTTTGGGGGGATGCTATGTTGAATAGCAAGGTTGTTGAGAGTGTTGATATCCTTATCTCATTCCTTCTATTCTTATTCAAGCTTGAGACCAAGAGTTCCTAGTAGCTTGTTTTATGTTTTGGAGTCTTGGGTGAAAATGAGTTTCCATGGTCTCCTTATGTTATGCATGTCCTATTTGAATTCTTGTTAAATGATAAAATGAGTTTTCATAAATGTGTTCCTCATATTGATGTGCATTTAGTTGAGTTGTCTATATGCTTCATGAGGATAAATGTTGAACATGCTTAAATGTTGCATAATTGTACTTTTATGAGAAAATTGCATAATGAGCTTAATGTTTTGTAGTGAGCATGATGTAATTGGAGGATGAAGTTCTCCAATGAAAAAAAAATGATAAAGGGGAAGTTTTGATGCACAATAAGTTGTGGATGTAGTTCCTACTTGATTGATTGGTATGAAGTTTGTTCGAGCCTCTTGATGTGGAGTTGACGTTTCCTCCTATGTTTATGCATTTATGTTTACATGTTACGATTGTTGGGCTGCTAGTCTTGAGTTGTTTTTCCCTTAATGTGTTTAAAGTGTCATTCGAGGACGAATGTTCCTAAGTGGGGAATAATGTAACAACCCAAAAAATAAACTAGTGAAACTAGAGCCTCACATGTGAGTTTGGAGTCGAGAACTTAATGAAATGATTATATTTGAATTTGACCCAAAAAGTTCTTAAAAATGTGCTTCAGAAGTTACCGGAAACTTGTTTCGCTGTATATAAAAAGATTCGTTTCGTTTTTCGAAAGTCCGACTTCATATTCTTGTTTAGGGGGTCAAATTGAGTGGGAAATGGGTCTAACCCAAATTTTAGAGCAACCGTATCAAAATCCGAAATTTCCAAGTGAAGCCTTTTTCGAGGGTCTACTTTGGAGGGTCATATCTCCTAGCACACAAATTATTTGGGTGGCCAATAATATATCCATGGAAAGCCCTTTGAGTTAGCTACCTAACGCACTTCGTTTCATCTCATTCGGAGTTCGGACGAAGAAGTTATGCCCATTTTCGTAAAATCTGTTCGGCAGGAAAAGGCAATTTCCAGTAGGCGTGGTTACTGTTCACCCGCCTCATTTTTTTTCTAAGTGTTGGACCATTCTACCAAAGTACATATATTATTTCCTAGATACCATTAGTTCAATTCCCATCCCTAAAACATTTCCCTCTCTACAATCCTCCATTAAGAAGAAGAAGAAGTGGGAGCTAGGGCTTTGGATTCAAGGCTTTCTTCATCAAATTTCGTGGGAGATCATAGCAAAGGTATGGTGACCCTTGATCCTTGATTATCTTTCCTTCAAGGAGTCCATTAAAAAGGGTTTCAAAAGTCTTCAAAGAACAAAACTTCTATTTTCCATTCTAGGTATGGGTTCATGGGTAAAATGTTTTCAAAGTCATTATATTGGTGAATTGAAGTTGTATTTATGATTTTAAGATGATTTTATATGAAACTTCTTCAAGAACCCATGTTTTCATTAAAAGCCTCGAATTTGCTTATGAAGTGGGTTTAATGCCTATGATTTAATGTTGATGAAATTGTGTTTAGATCGGATTGTATTGTTGATTTATATGGTTTTGTATATCTATTTATGATGAATTGTTGGTATATGGATGAATTGAGGATTGTGGCCTTATGGGCAAATTATGGGTGAATCACCTTGTGGTGATAGAATTGTTGGGAATTGAGTAATGGTTATTATGGCTTTGGAGGATGGTAAGTTGGCTTAATCTCATATTATGGATAAAAAATCGTTCTTGCTTGGTTTGATCCACTTATGGTGGAGGTGTTTAATTATGGAATGTATTGTGACCATGGCCTTAAAGGCATAGTATGAGAAATTGGAGTGTTATCATGACATTATATGAATGAGAATTCAATGAAGATAATGTGATCATGTTATGAACGTAAATGTGTTGCTATTGAAAGATTATTTCTCAATTTGACACTCATGAATGTTGATGATAGAATATGAAGGATTCTTCAATATAAAGTATACCTTGAATTGATAGGGCTTATGCATCATTTTCTTGTATAAATGATTATATTGTTGATTGTTGAATCCTCGGATCGGTAGGCTAGTGGCACCCTTCCACACGAGCTTATAATGAACCTTGGAATCGGTAGGCCTATGGCACATTTCCATGAAGGTTAATGATGAGACTTGAACCGGTAGGCCCATGACACCCTTTCAAGAGGAGTTAATGAGCTTTCCTAAATGAACCTTGAAACGGTAGGCTTAAAGCACCCTTTCACGTGTTAATAAATGTAATTTGGAGTTGGTAGGCCAATGGCACCTCTCATATGTGATAATGTCAAGGTAACGAACTATTCTATGAGAATGTTGGCTAAGCACCGAGTGGATTTGGTTAGAAGGAAACTCCCCCAATAGTTAGGCATGAGTTTCAATGATCGTCTACCTTATCCCATAAACTATGTGCCCACATAGGTAGCTAGTGGATCCATTAAGCTATATACCGGTTTTCCTTAGGCAAGTAGACCACCTCTTTATGGTGTGGGGACTTATGACACCGGATTCCATGACAAGCTCTCATGGTCTATGTCGGTTAAACGCTTACTTCCCATCATGCGAGATTTCATTATGGTTTCTTGATAGGTTCTACAAAGTGTAGGTAGTAGTATGAGATGCTACCTATACATTGCACGAGTAGGCTTGGAGAGGGTCATAGTGAGTTTCTCTAAATCCTAATGTATGTGATACAATTGTGGCCTAAATAAGGTTATTAAAGAATGTTGGCTCTCAAATGCTTAATATAGATGCATGCTATCTTGGGTTATATTATGAGTTATTTTCCCTTGCCATGTCTTAATAATGATATACCTCTTATGTATGAATATTGTGCAAAGGTGAAAGAAAGGAATGATAAGTTACTTTAAGTGACCTAAATGTGGTGCCTTAGTATGGATGGTGGTATGGGATGCCATCCATACATTGCACGAGGTATAGCATAAGGGTTTCTTGAGGTGAAGGTCCAAGGTAAAGGTTTTCATGTTGATATTGTTTAAAGGTGATATTATGACTTACTTGATGTTTATGCTTGTTTGTATGTCTTTTATGCAACTATTCATGATACTTCAAAAAGTGGCATAATGCATGGTTTCTAGCCAAAATGTCCCTTTTAAAGCATGTTTTGCATGGTCATCATACTTAGTACTTATTGTGCTAATCCATATTTCTCTATTTTTACTATAGGTAGGTTCCGGAAAGTGACCTCTATAGTAAGTTGGAATTGGTTCTTCCAAGACTTGGTATGTCCTCATATTCGAGGAAAGACTTTCTTAATTTTTTGTTCTTGTAATAGACTTAATAGACTTCTTTTGATTGTAAAGGGCCGTGTCCCTACTTATGTTTTGTGATTGTGTCTAAGATGGCCATGTGAGACTTAGACTTCCGCTGTGTGTTTTTAAAGTTGTTTTAATGAAGTTTAAATGTGTGGATGTAAATAAGTTTTTTTTTTATTATTCCGCACTATTTTCATTATTGAATGCAATGAATGACTATGTGGCTCGTATAAGACCCTTCGGGGTCGAATACGCCATGTTACGACTAGGGGGTACTCTCGGTCGTGACAAACATGGTATCAGAGCATAAGATTTTGGGAATGGTTTTTAGGATCAAAGTCTCACAAGCCACATCTAGTAGAGTCTTGTTTATCGGTGTGAGTCGCGACACATCTATGAGCGAGAGGCTATAGGACGGTAGAAGTTACACTTCTTTCATTATCCTTGAAGTCGTGCCTTAGAGTTTGGTTTATAAGTGTCCTTTTTTTTTTTTAATCCTTCTCTTGTGTTTATAGGATATGAATACGAGGGTAACCCAAATGAGAGCGGAAGGGGATTGGTGATGAGGAGTTCCTCCCCAAGTTGTGCAAAATGGTCAAGGTGTGCAATGCAATCAAGTTCCTATAGGTGAGCAAGAGAATGAGGTTCCGGTGGTTCCCCCGGATATGACCAATGAAGAGATTAGGTCGGCTTTCTTAATCTTGGCCCGAGCCATGGCGGCTCAAGCGACTAGAGATATGGGGCCTAGGGTGAATGCTAATGAGGGTACTATGGCTTCTAAGTTGAGAGACTTTGTGAGGATGAATCCTCCTGTGTTTCTAGGTTCTAAGGTGGGAGAGGATCCCCAAGAATTTTTGGATGAAGTGTATAAGGTAGTGAGTGCTATGGGGGTGACTTCAAAAGAAAAGGCGGAGCTTGCCTCCTATCAATTGAAAGATGTTGCCCAAATTTGGTTCACTCAATGGAAGGCTAATAGGCCGGTGGGAGCGGATCCTATAGAATGGGAGGAGTTTAAGGAAGCTTTCCTTGGTAGGTATTTTCCCCGTGAGAAGAGGGAGTGTAAGGTTGAGGAGTTTATCAACCTTAGACAAGGCAATGCGAGTGTGCAAGAGTACTCCTTGAGGTTTACCCAATTGTCTAAGTATGCTCCATCTTTGGTGTCAAACCCTAGGGATGAGATGAGTAGGTTTGTGACCGGTGTATCCGACCTAGTCAAGGAAGAGTGCCATACGGCAATGCTCCATAATGACATGAACATTTCTAGGCTCATAGTGTATGCTCAATCCATTGAGGAGTCCAAACTCAAGAGGATGAATAGGAATGTGAAGAGGGGTAGATCCGATGAGCAAAGTCAACCTAGGTTCAAGAAGAGGGCTCAAGACCAAGATTCTTCAAGTGCTCCTAAGGTTAACCAAGAAAAAAATGGTGAATCTCAATTTTCTAAACCTACTTGCATCACTTGTGGCAAGAGGCACTATGGGAAGTGCCTAGCCGGTACTAATGGGTGTTATGGTTGTGGAAAGAATGATCACAAGGTGAAAGATTGTCCTACTCTTACGGCTAGAGGAAGAGAGGCAAAGCAAGCTTCTAAAGATGGAACGGTTCCTATTCCTCCAAATTATGGTCGTTTCTATGCTCTCCAAGCTAGCAAGGACAAGGAAGCTAATTCGAGAAAAGGCGCCGGTAAGTTTTAGTTCCTTATGGTCATGAATGTCTTGATGAGGTTTCTATGTTGTTGTTTCTCATGTTTGCCTTAGTTGGGTTTGGGGGGATGCTATGTTGAATAGCAAGGTTGTTGAGAGTGTTGATATCCTTATCTCATTCCTTCTATTCTTATTCAAGCTTGAGACCAAGAGTTCCTAGTAGCTTGTTTTATGTTTTGGAGTCTTGGGTGAAAATGAGTTTCCATGGTCTCCTTATGTTATGCATGTCCTATTTGAATTCTTGTTAAATGATAAAATGAGTTTTCATAAATGTGTTCCTCATATTGATGTGCATTTAGTTGAGTTGTCTATATGCTTCATGAGGATAAATGTTGAACATGCTTAAATGTTGCATAATTGTACTTTTATGAGAAAATTGCATAATGTGCCTAATAATTTTGGGATGAGTGTGATGTAAATTGGAGAAGGAAGTTCATCCAATGAAATGAGAAATGGTAAAGTTTGATGCATAAGGAATTGGTAGATGTATTCCTAATTTCTTGAATTGCATGAAGTTGTTTGAGCCTCATTGATGTGGAGTTGAGTTTCCTCCGATATTTATGTACTTGTATTGATGTTGTATGCATGTTGATGGGCTGTATACTTGAGTTGTTACCCCTTATGTGTTTAAAGTGTCATTCGAGGACGAATGTTCCTAAGTGGGGGATAATGTAACGACCCGGAAAATAATGAACTAGAGCCACATGTAGGAGTCGAGAATTTGATGATTATTTGAATTTGACCCAAAAAGTTCTTAAAAATGTGCTTCTGAAGTTACCGGAAACTTGTTTAGCTGTATATAAAAAGATCGTTTCGTTTTTCGAAAATCCGACTTCATATTCTTGTTTAGGGGGTCAAATTGAGTGGGAAATGGGTCTAACCCAAATTTTAGAGCAACCGTATCAAAATCCGAAATTTCCAAGTGAAGCCTTTTTCGAGGGTCTACTTTGGAGGGTCATATCTCCTAGCACACAAATTATTTGGGTGGCCAATAATATATCCATGGAAAGCCCTTTGAGTTAGCTACCTAACGTACTTCGTTTCATCTCATTCGGAGTTCGGACGAAGAAGTTATGCCCATTTTCGTAAAATCTGTTCGGCAGGAAAAGGCAATTTCCAGTAGGCGTGGTTACTGTTCACCCTGCCTCATTTTTTTTTTTTAAGTGTTGGACCATTCTTCCAAAGGACATATATTATTTCCTAGATACCATTAGTTCAATTCCCATCCCTAAAACATTTCCCTCTCTACAATCCTCCATTAAGAAGAAGAAGAAGTGGGAGCTAGGGCTTTGGATTCAAGGCTTTCTTCATCAAATTTCGTGGGAGATCATAGCAAAGGTATGGTGGTCTTGATCCTTGTCTAAATTTCCATTCAAGGAGCCAAATCCAAAGTTATTTCAAAGTATGAAAAATCTAGGTTTTCACTCAATCTCATGGGTTCTTCCACCAAATGGTTTTAAAAGGTTTCTAATGGCACTTTATGGTTATATTGTTGTTGTATTGACGATTTAAGATGAAAATACTCCATGAACCCATGATTTCTCTTTATTCCTAGTTTATGCCTTTATGAAGTGGGTTGCTAGATAATGAATGTATATGAATCAAACTTGTTTAAAGGTCTTTAGATTGTTGAAGTATGTCATTACCCATGCTTATTTTATGGTGTATTGTTGGTGTATGGGTATGTGAGGCTTAGGACCTTAAAGGCATAGTATGAGAAATTGGAGTGTTATCATGACATTATATGAATGAGAATTCAATGAAGATAATGTGATCGTGTTATGAACGTAAAGGTGTTGCTATTGAAAGATTTTTTCTCAATTTGACACTCATGAATGTTGATGATAGAATATGAAGGATTCTTCAATATAAAGTATACCTTGAATTGGTAGGGCTTATGCATCATTTTCTTGTATAAATGATTATATTGTTGATTGTTGAATCCTCGGATCGGTAGGCTAGTGACACCCTTCCACACGAGCTTATAATGAACCTTGGAATCGGTAGGCCTATGGCACCTTTCCATGAATGTTAATGATCAGACTTGAACCGGTAGGCCCATGGCACCCTTTCAAGAGGAGTTAATGAGCTTTCCTAAATGAACCTTGAAACGGTAGGCTTAAAGCACCCTTTCACGTGTTAATAAATGTAATTTGGAGTTGGTAGGCCAATGGCACCTCTCATATGTGATAATGTCAAGGTAACGAACTATTCTATGGGAATGTAGGCTAAGCACCGAGTGGATTTGGTTAGATGGAAACTCCCCCAATGGTTAGGCATGAGTTTCAATGATCGTCTACCTTATCCCATAAACTATGTGCTCGCATAGGTAGCTAGTGGATCCATTAAGCTATATACCGGTCTTCCTTAGGCAAGTAGAACACCTCTTTACGGTGTGGGGACTTATGACACCGAATTCCATGACAAGCTCTCATGGTCTATGTCGGTTAAACGCTTACTTCCCATCATGCGAGATTTCATTATGGTTTCTTGATAGGTTCTACAAAGTGTAGGTAGTAGTATGAGATGCTACCTATACATTGCACGAGTAGGCTTGGAGAGGGTCATAGTGAGTTTCTCTAAATCCTAATGTATGTGATACAATTGTGGCCTAAACGAGGTTATTAAAGAATGTTGGCTCTCAAATGCTTAATATGAGATGCATGCTATACTTGGGTTATATTACAAGTTATTTTCCCTTGTCATGTCATAATTAATGATATACCTCTTATGTATGAATATGGTGCAAAGGTGAAAGAAATGAATGATAAGTTACCTTAAGTGACCTTAATGTGGTGCCTTAGTATGGATGGTGGTATGGGACGCCATCCATACATTGCACGAGGTATATCATAAGGGTTTCTTGAGGTGAAGGTTCAAGGTAAAGGTTTTCATGTTGAAATTGTTTAAAGGTAATATTATGACTTACTTGATGTTTATGCTTGTATTGTATGTCTTTTATGCAACTATTCATGGTACTTCAAAAAGTGGCATAATGCATGGTTTCTAACCAAAATGTCCCTTTTAAAGCATGTTTTGCATGGTCATCATACTTAGTACATTTTGTGTACTAACCCATATTCTTCATATTTTTACTATAAGTGTAGGTTCCGGCAAGTGATCCCTCCCAGCTAGTTTGAAGTGTTGGATTGCTTTCCTCCAAGACTTGGTATGTCCTCATGGATTCGAGGATAAGACTTTTAAGTTCTTTTGTTCATGTAATAGACTTAATAGACTTCTTTTGATTGTAAAGGGCCATGTCCCTACTTATGTTTTGTGATTGTGTCTAAGATGGCCATGTGAGACTTAGACTTCCGCTGTGTGTTTTTAAAGTTGTTTTAATGAAGTTTAAATGTGTGGATGTAAATAAGTTTTTTTTTTATTCCGCACTATTTTCATTATTGAATGCAATGAATGACTATGTGGCTCGTATAAGACCCCTTCGGGGTCGAATACGCCATGTTACGACTAGGGGGTACTCTCGGGTCGTGATAGGTCGAGAGACTCGACTCATACAGTTAGCCCTGTAAACCAGAAACTTGTCAATTAAAATTAGTTCTAAGTTGAGAATATGATACATGAGAGTCATTGCATGCTGCAGCCCTAGAATTTTCTTTTACTTGCTTAAAACACCGTCTTAAAGTCGTTCATAGTTACTTTTAATTTACAGCATAATTAGAAATAGTAGTCAACAACCATCACCATCTCTTTAAAAAGGTTACTACTATTTTATTTGTAGAGTTAAGTGTTAAATATAAATTAATCATAAGTCCCTTGGGAACGATAACTCATTTCTTTAAGAATCTATATTACTTGAGCGACCACGTACACTTGCGAGTATATTTGGTAGCAACATTGATTCAAAATGTGACCAATCAAGTTGGACAGAGAGAGAATCGACAAAAAGTGGCTGATACTTCTAGGATCCATGAGTTCTTAAGGATGAATCCTCCAAGATTCACTTGTTCATGTTTCAATGAGGATCCAGAAAACTTTGTAGAGGATCTGCAAAAAATGTTTGAGGTTATGCATGTTGCTAATGCTGAGCGAGTGGAACTAGCTGCATACCAACTAAAGGGTGTTGTTAGGATCTGGTTTGACCAATGAAAAAAGGGTAGTGCTGAGGGTGCACGAATTTTGAGATGGGCTGTGTTCGAGAGTGCCTTCATAGGGCATTTCTTTCCCCGTGAGCTAAGAGAGGCAAAGGTAAGAGAAGTCCTCACTCTTATGCAGGAATCTATGAGTGTGGATGAGTAGAACCTTAAGTTCACCGAACTTTCCCGTTATGCTCTGGAGATGGTTGCTGACATGAGAAGCAGGATAAGTCTGTTTATTACTGGGTTGTCTCGTATGTCAAGTAAGAAAGGCAATGCAACTATTCTAATAAGGGACATGGACATAGCAAGACTTATGATCCACGTGCAACAGGTTGAAGAAGATAAGCTGAGGGATAGAGAAGAGTTTAGAAACAAGAAAGCTAAGATAGGGATCGAGTCCGGACAGCGGAAGAGTAATGCCAATCGGTCATCTTTCCAACATAAGCAAAAGTGAGTTGCTCCATGATCTGCTAGTCCACATGCACCAAGGAACAAAGGTGAGTTCAATAATCAAAATTCGCAAAATTTCAGAGCTGGACCTGCGCAGTCTCGAGGTAGTGTGGCACAAGGAGGTAATGGGACTCCTGGATGTGCTAAGTGTGGTAGGATCCATTCAGGGGTGTGTCGTGATGGCTCCACTGGTTGCTTTAAGTAACAGTCACTTTATGAAAGAATGACCTAAGAATAGGCAAGGGAATGATAATTGGGGCAATATAGCGCAATTTTCTTCAGTTACTTCACCGGACAGAGCTGCATCTAGAGGAGCTACTTCAGGGGCAGGCAGAGGAGAAAACCGTCTGTATGCTATTACTAGTCGGCAAAACCAAGAGAATTCGCTAGATGTTGTCACTGGTATGGTTAAGGTATTTAATTTTGATGTTTATGCTATGTTAGACACAGGAGGGAGTTTATCTTTTGTGACTCCTTATATGTCCATGGATTTTGATATTCTTCCAGAGCAACTTCTTGAGCCCTTTAGTGTTTCTACACCTGTTGGTGAGTCTGTTCTAGCTGAGCGAGTATCGTGATTGTACCATTTTCGTTAATCACAAGAGCACCATAGCTGAGTTAGTTGGGTTAGACATGGTAGATTTTGATGTCATTCAATGTATGGACTGGCTTCATGCCTGTTATGCCTCAGTCGATTGTAGAACTCGAGTTGTTAAGTTTCAGTTTCCTAATGAACCAGTTATAGAGTGGAGGAGTAGTTCCTGGCCTAAGGGTCATTTTATTTTGTTCCTTAAGGCGATAAAGTTTCATGACCCAGGGGTACCCCCTAGATGTGACACGTCGTACAAGACTCTGAAAAGCCTCATACAAGCCTCTTAGCGTATCATAACATAAGTAAAAGAACAATAAGAGTAAAAACACATTTCAAGTCTAAAATTTTCATAAAATAAAAACAGAAGTCTAGACTCTAAGTCTCAACATAGACTTCTATTACAATATTCAAAATGAGAAAGGGACACACCCATACAAATAGTCCGAAAAGGAAATACAAGGAATGAACTACAATGAGGTAACATTCATCCTCGAACCATGAGGACTCACCAACAAGCTAGGCAAAATAAGCAATTCCAAGCTTTAGCCTGATCACCTTGAGAATCGGACCCTACACTTGGGGGAAAATGTAGGAAAAGTAGGCGTAAGTACAAAAATGCACTAAATATGATAGCCATGCATAAAAACATTGAAAACATGCTAAAGGGACATTTCATTTGAATGCATGCAATTTGCTAAGTTAAAAATCATTATGAAGATAGTGGAAAAGCATAAGTTATATGAATAGTCAATACATTGATCATTATATCATAATAGAACACTTCATAAATACTCTTAAAGCATACTTGTGCAATGCATGAATAAGACCTCATAAATCTCACCCATGTTAAGTAAAACTTCTTGAGTAACCATAGTTCATAATTCATATTCTTGTTCTTATTGTTGTTGTGGCCATAAGACTTAACCGACATGAAACCATGTGAGCTAGACATGGAATCCGGTGACTCCCACACCGAAAAGGGTTGCTCTACTTGCCTAAGGTAGAACCATACTCTTAGCTTAGGTGGATCCACTAGCTAAATAACCTACGGGGGCACGTAGTTTATGGGATAAGGATATTGCTACTAGAAATCCGGACTCAACTAAGGTAGAAGGTCTCCATCTCATGAGACATACTTTGGGAACCCGAACTCAACTAGTGTAAAAGGCCCCATTGGGAAGCCGGACACAACTAGTGTAAAAGTTTCCATCTCATATTTAATATCCACTCGGTGCTAAGCATTAATTCCCACAGAATACATATTAAGTCATAACTTGATTCATTAAGATAGCTCATTAGATCATGCGTGAGAATAAGCTTTCACCGTCCATGTCTATATATAAATTCAATAGGTGAGAAAACCTTTCAACCTTGGAATCATCATATTGTGAGAAAACATTTCACATCTTATCATATTCATGCATAAGTGTGTATATGAGAATACCTTTTCAACAACACAACAACTACATCATAATCTTAGACACTTCACTCTCAAAGTGTTCTTAAAACATATACAAATACTTCATAAACATACATAATATCATAATTTTCCCTTTCAAGTATCAAGGCTCGTATAAAATCAACACATCTAGAATTCGCTACATTAGACATGGATATCAACATAATTCAAATAACCCAATCACTACATACATAATCCCCTAACATTCTTCTTTCATCAACAAACCCACATCACAAGATCATAATTGGGAAATATAGGGATTTCATGGTGTAACGACTCGGAAAATGATAGGTTCAACTAGATCCTTGACGTTTGGGTTAGTGATACTTTAGGAGGATGTGTAGACTGTTTTAGAACTTATTTGAGCAAGGAAGAAGTCTAGGGTGCAAGAAAGGACCTAGACTAGCAATATAGGGTGAAAGAAGTCTTATTCTTTGGTTGGACTTTTGGCGATGAGGTTGTTTGGTCGCCCAATGACCCCCCCACTTCACCTAGTGGACTACCCACATAGTGAGCCTACTGGAAAATTGGGCGAACCAAGTGTGCATTTGGCGAATCGCCTAGTGCACTTGGCAAGCCCAAGGTTCCAAAGGGTGAACTAGGTGCATGATTGCCAACTAGCTTGGCATGTCTCCCTTTCTCCCCTCTTATCGCCCAATGACCAGTCCACTTAGTGAGCTCACTGGAACAAAGGGCAGACCAAGGGTGTCGCCAAGTGCACTTGGAGAGTCACCTAGTGCACTTGGCGAGTCGCCTAGTGCACTTGGTGAGCCCAAGTGTCCAATGGGTGTACTAAAATGGGCAAGGGCTGAAATTTTAAGTTAAGACTTTGGGGGTCCTTAGCTCTTTTCCAAAATTGACCCTACATTATTCCATTCTTTTCCTAGAAACTATATAACATTTTAAGACCTAAATTATTTTCATTCAAGCCACTCCAAATAGAATAAAACTAAAGTCTTCCTCTCTCAATAGTTCTCTCTCTAGCTCAAGGAAGAAGAAGAAGAGGTGAAAGCTAGGGTTTGGTGATTTGAAGATGGTTCTTCCTCAAATTTCTTGGACAATATTAGTAAGGTATGGTGGTCTTGATCCTTGTCTAATTTTCCATTCAAGGAGCCAAATCCAAAGTGATTTCAAAGTATGAAAATCTAGGGTTTTACTCAATCTCATAGGTTCTTTTACCAAATGATTTCAAATGGTTTCTAATGGCATATATTGATTGGGTTGATATTTAATTAATGTTTTATGATGAAAATACTCCATGAACCCATGATTTTTCCTTCAACTCCTAAAATGTAGTTTTATGAAGTGGGTTTTGATGATTATGAAGGTTTATGAATGAAACTTGTCTAAAATGCTTTGGGATATTAATTTGCACCATTATGTATGTTTTGGTTATATTAAATTGAAGGTTTGTTGATGACCTACGAGCATGGCCTTGAAAGGGCACGCTATGGTTGTATTACTTGTGAAATAGAATTGTGTGTGAATTGTTGATCCACTTGAAAGGTGGAGGTGTTTACTTACTATGTATATTGTGATTGTGGCCTTGAAGGCATATTGTGAGTAATTGAAGTATGTTCAAAGTGTTGTATATATATGAATGTGATGTGAAGCATGTGTGTGATCTAAACGCATGAAAGATGATCATGTTTAAAAGCTACTTATGTTAGGATTGAATATCTCTCTCTATTAACACTTGTGAATGATGGTGATTATGTGAAAGGCTATTCTCACATACACACACTCATGAACGACTAATGAATAAAGTTCTATGATAATGTTAATGAATGTTGAGTCTATTGAAAGGCTATTCTCAATTGTACTCTAAAGAATGAAAAGACATGTTGTGAAAGGACTTTCTCATAATATGGGATTCCTAGGTGAAAGGCTATTTCTCATCTTTGAATCTATGAGTTTTCCAATGAATGAATGAATGTTGGGTTAGTATGGATGCTCATCCGTGAGTTGAGGTGGGGTATCTAGTTACAATCCCTATCCTTTTTTAATGAATGTTGGGTTTGAGATAGATGCCCTCACGTGAGTTGAGGTGGGGTATCTAGTAACAATATCTTATCCCATAATGAATTAATGTAATAGATGTATTGTACTCCGTGGGGAATAATGCTAAGCACCGAGAGGATATGGTTTGAGATGGGTGCTCATCTGTGAGTTGAGGCGGGGTACTTAGTAGCAATCTCTTGAGATGGATGCTCATCCGTGAGTTGAGGCGGGGTATCTAGTAGCAATCTCCCTATCCCATAACTATGTGCCCACATAGGTCTAGCTAGTGGATCCACTTAAGCTAATAACAATGGTCCTACCTTAGGCAAGTAGGAATCCCTTATCCGGTGAGGGTGACACCGGGATTCCATGTCCAGCTCTCATGGTCTATGTCGGTTAAGGCTTACCAAACTATGACTTCTTAAGGATGCACTACTTAGTGTGGGTGGTGGAATAAGACGCCATCTATGCATTGCACAAGTAGGCATTTGAGAGGGGTCATGG
The DNA here is from genome assembly GCF_900185275.1 of Solanum verrucosum. Taxonomy (NCBI): domain Eukaryota; kingdom Viridiplantae; phylum Streptophyta; class Magnoliopsida; order Solanales; family Solanaceae; genus Solanum; species Solanum verrucosum. Next base: position 17,710 of record NW_026020335.1, read on the forward strand.
TGTGTTCCTTATAATGTTAATGTAATGAATGGACTCTTATGATCATGTTAATGAAAAATGTTGATCTTATGTCTTAATGAATGAAGGGTTCTTAATGAAGTTAATGAATGAGTGAATTAGATGCTTATATGTGTAATGAAAGAATGCATGCTATACTTGGATTGTATATATGAGTATTTCCTTGTTATGACTTGTTGAGTATGAGTGTGCCTAGTCTATGGTGACTTCAAAGGAGCACTTAGTGTACTTGCACATTGCACAAGTGTGACTTAGAGTTACCTTAGGTGATGGTCCTTATGTGATGATTATCTCTTATGTAATGTTTATGTCTCTTATATGCTTTATTGTGGAAAGGTGGAAATGATGAATGGTAAGTTCACCTTTGGTGGTCTTAAGGTGGTACCTTAGTGTGGGTGGTGGTATGGGGCGCTACCCATACATTGCACAAGATATAACTGGAGGGTTACTTAAGGTGGAGGCTCAATATAAAGGTAAAGGGTTGTATGTGATTTTTGTTCAAATGTGAATTATGTGACTTTGTATATTGGTTGTGACCTATATTATGCCTCCTGTATCAATGTTCATGAAGTTTTACAAAAATGGCATAAAAGCATGATTCTTAAACAAATGTCCTTTTGAGCATGTTTTTGCATGGTCATCATACTTAGTACATCTAATGTGCTAACCCCATTCTTTTCCCTTCTTACCAAAGTGTAGGATTTGGAGATGTTGGTGTTCTATGCTTGAAGGATAGGTTTCTAGGGGTTTGGAAATGAAGACTTGGTGAGTCTTCATAGTTTCGAGGGCAAAATCCACTATGTTCCTTTTATGTCTTTAGTTTTGTTAAAGCTTTTGTATGGGATAAGTCCCAATGTTGTATTCAAAGTATTAGATGGTTTGAGACATAGTGTATAAAGTCTAGAAAGTCTTCAGCTTGCTTTTTAAATGAAAATGTCTTCGATTGTAAAAGAAAGTTTTAAATTCTTATCTATTTTCCTATGTTCTTATGTTCAAGAATGCTATGAGGCTTGTATAAGACCCCTTCGGGGTCAAGTACGCCGTGTTACGACTAGGGGGTTCTCTCGGGTCGTGACACATGGGTTCTTGGGGATTACAACATAACAAACCATAAGTAATCATGAATTCATACATAATATAACATAATTCAATCATTAGAATCGATTTTGAAAGGAACCCATGACTTTGGAATCAAACCCTAGTTTTGGGGATTTCAATCTTTGAAATTGGGATTTTGAAAGGACTCCATGGATGAATTCTATCCATAGATGAAGAGCTAGCATACCTTAGCAACAAAGCCCTATGAATTTGAGTAGAAAACCTTGCTCCTTGAACCCTACCTCCAACTTCCTTCTTCTTCTTCCTTGAAGTTCTAGAAAACCCGATCTCGCAGACAACATGATTCTGTTTGGGTGATTGTAGATCGAATGACTAAATGAGCCCACTTTTTACCGGTAAAGACTACTCATTCAACAGAAGATTATGCTAAGTTATATATTCAATAGGTAGTCACACTTCATGGAGTTCCAGTATATATTATTTCAGACAGTGGTGCATAATTTACTGCACAATTCTGGAAGTCTTTCCAGAAAGGTTTGGTTTCAAATGTGAACTTGAGTACTGCTTTTCATCCTCAGACTAATGGTCATGCAGAGCGCACCATTAAGACTTTAGAAGATATGTTGAGGGATTGTGTGATGGATTTTAAAGGTAATTGGGATGATCACTTACCTCTCGTAGAGTTTGCTTACAACAATAGTTATCACTCTAGAATCTAAATGGCTCCTTATGAAGTTCTTTATGGGAGAAGATGAAGATCTCCTATTGGATGGTTTGAGGTTGGTGAAGCTGGGTTGATAGGACTAGACTTAGTTCATCAAGCTATGGAGAAAGTGAGAGTTATTCAAGAAAGGTTAAAAACAGTGCAGAGTCGGCATAAATTATATATAGATATTAGGAGAAGAGACTTAGAGTTTGAAGTAGATGACTGGGTATACCTGAAGGTTTCACCCATGAAGGGTGTCATTAGATATTTGGTAAGAAGGGAAAGCTTATTCCCCGGTATATTGGTCCTTACAGAATATCCAAAAGGATTGGTAATGTAGCTTATAAGTTGGAGCTACCGCAAGAGTTAGTAGCATTTCATCTGATATTTCACATTTCTATGTTGAAGAAGAGTATGGGCGACCCTTCACTGATTATACCGACTGAAGATATTGGTATTAAGGATAGATGATCTTATGAGGAGATTCCTGTTTAGATTTTAGATCGCC